>NW_022294895.1:0-1357 GCF_002776525.5 Piliocolobus tephrosceles
CTACAAAGGACGCAAACTCATCCTTTTTTATGGCTGCATAGTATTCCATGGTGTATATGTGCCACATTTTCTTAATCCAGTCTGTCACTGATGGACATTTGGGTTGATTCCAAGTCTTTGCTATTGTGAATAGTGCCGCAATAAACATACGTGTGCATGTGTCTTTGTAGTAGCATAATTTATAATCCTTTGGGTATATACCCAGTAGTGGGATGGCTGGGTCATATGGTACATCTAGTTCTAGATCCTTGAGGAATTGCCATACTGTTTTCCATAATGGTTGAACTAGTTTACAATCCCACCAACAGTGTAAAAGTGTTCCTATTTCTCCACATCCTCTCCAACACCTGTTGTTTCCTGATTTTTTAATGATTGCCATTCTAACTGGTGTGAGATGGTATCTCATTGTGGTTTTGATTTGCATTTCTCTGATGGCCAGTGATGATGAGCATTTTTTCATGTGTCTGTTGGCTGTATGAATGTCTTCTTTTGAGAAATGTCTGTTCATATCCTTTCCCCACTTTTGGATGGGGTTGTTTGTTTTTTTCTTGTATATTTGTTTGAGTTCTTTGTAGATTCTGGAAATGAGCCCTTTGTCAGATGAGTAGATTGCAAAAATTTTCTCCCATTCTGTAGGTTGCCTGTTCACTCTGATGGTAGTTTCTTTTGCTGTGCAGAAGCTCTTTAGTTTAATGAGATCCCATTTGTCAATTTTGGCTTTTGCTGCCGTTGCTTTTGGTGTTTTAGACATGAAGTCCTTGCCCGTGCCTATGTCCTGAATGGTACTACCTAGATTTTCTTCTAGGGTTTTTATGGTATTAGGTCTAACATTTAAGTCTCTAATCCATCTTGAATTAATCTTCGTATAAGGAGTAAGGAAAGGATCCAGTTTCAGCTTTCTACTTATGGCTAGCCAATTTTCCCAGCACCATTTATTAAATAGGGAATCCTTTCCCCATTTCTTGTTTTTCTCAGGTTTGTCAAATATCAGATGGTTGTAGATGTGTGGCATTATTTCTGAAGGCTCCGTTCTGTTCCATTGGTCTATATCTCTGTTTTGGTACCAGTACCATGCTGTTTTGGTTACTGTAGCCTTGTAGTATAGTTTGAAGTCAG
This sequence comes from Piliocolobus tephrosceles, assembly GCF_002776525.5. Classification (NCBI taxonomy): domain Eukaryota; kingdom Metazoa; phylum Chordata; class Mammalia; order Primates; family Cercopithecidae; genus Piliocolobus; species Piliocolobus tephrosceles. The sequence continues at coordinate 1,117 of NW_022294895.1, forward strand.
GTAGCGTGACGCCTCCGGCTTTGTCCTTTTGACTTAGGATTGTCTTGGCAATACGGGCTCTTTTTTGGTTCCATATGAACTTTAAAGCAGTTTTTTCCAATTCGGTGAAGAAACTCATTGGTAGCTTGATGGGGATGGCATTGAATCTATAAATTACCTTGGGCAGTATGGCCATTTTCACAATATTGATTCTGCCTATCCATGAGCATGGTATGTTCTTCCATTTGTTTGTGTCCTCTTT
>NW_022294897.1:0-8136 GCF_002776525.5 Piliocolobus tephrosceles
CACTTGAGCAGGCAGACTGCCCCTTCTCAGATCTCAACCTCCGTGTTGGGAGATCCACTGCTCTCTTCAAAGCTGTCAGACAGAGTCATTCGCGTCTGCACAGGCTTCTGCTCCTTTAGCTGAGCCCTGTCCCCAGAGGTGGAGTCTACAGAGACAGGCAGGTTTCCTTGAGCTGCTGTGAGCTCCACCCAGTTCAAGCTTCCCAGCGGCTTTATTTACCTACTTAAGCCTCAGCGATGGCGGGTGCCCCTCCCCCAGCCTCGCTGCTGCCTTGCGGTTAGATTGCCGCAGACTGCTGTGTTAGCAAGGAGGGAGGCTCCGTGGGCGTGGGACCCTCCCGGCCAGGTGTGGGATATAATCTCCGTTTTGCCGGTGTGCTTACAGCACAGTATTGGGGTGGGAGTTACCCGATTTTCCAGGTGTTGTGTGTCTCAGTTCCCCTGGCTAGGAAAAGGGACTCCCTTCCCCCTCGCGCTTCCCAGGTGAGGCGATGCCTCGCCCTGCTTCAGCTCTCGCTGGTCGGGCTGCAGCAGCTGACCAGCACCGATTGTCTGGCACTCCCGAGTGAGATGACCCCAGTACCTCAGTTGAAAATGCAGAAATCACCGGTCTTCTGTGTCACTCGCGCTGAGGAATCCACCTTATAAGGGATGTGAAGGAACTCTTCAAGGAGAACTACACACCACTGCTCCATGAAATAAAAGAGGACACAAACAAATGGCAAAAATTCCGTGCTCATGGATAGGAAGACTCCATATCATGAAAATGGCCATACTGTCCAAAGTAATTTATAGATTCAATGCTATCCCCATTAAGCTACCACTGACTTTCTTTGCAGAATTAGAAAAAAAATACTTTAAACTTCAAATGGAACATAAAAGAGCTAACATAGCCAAAACAATCATCAGCAAAAAGAACAAAGCTGGAGGCATCATGCTACTTGACTTCAAATTATACTACAAGGCTACAGTAAATAAAACAGCATGGTACTGGTACCAAAACATATACATAGAGCAATGGAACCAAATAGAGGCCTCAGAAATAACACCCCACATCTACAACCATCTGATCTTTACAAACCTGACAAAAACAATGGGGGAAGGGATTCCCTATTTAATAAATGGTGCTGGGAAAACTGGCTAGCCAAATGTAGAAAGCTGAAACTTTCAGGGTCCCTTCCTTACACCTTACAGAAAAATTAACTCAAGATGGATTAAAGACTTAAAAACTAAAAACAAAAAAGCCCTAGAAGAAAACCTAAGTAATACCATTCAGGACACAGGCATGGGCAAAGACTTCATGATTAAAACAGCAAAAGCAATGGCAACAAAAGCCACAATTGACAAATGAGAGCTAATTAAACTAAAGAGCTTCTGCACGGCAAAAGAAACTATCATCAGGTTCAACAGGCAACCTACAGAATGGGAGAAAAGTTTTGCAATCTATCCATCTGACAAAGGGCTAAAATCCAGAATCTACAAAGAAATTCAAACAAATTCAAAAGATTGCAGAAGGCAAGAAATAACTAAGATCAGAAAAGAACTGAAGGAAATAGAGATATGAAAAACCCTTCAAAAAAAAATCAGTGAATCCAGGAGCTGGTTTTTTTAAAAGATCAATAAAATAGATAGACCACTATCTAGACTAATAAAGAAGAAAAAGGAAAAGAATAGACACAATAAATAATGATAAAGGGGATATCACCACTGATCCCACAGAAATACAAACTACCATCAGAGAAAACTATACACACCTCTATGCAAATAAACTAGAAAGCCTAGAAGAAATGGATAAATTCCTAGACACATACACCCTCCCAAGACTAAACCAGAAAGAAGTCAAATCCCCGAAAAGACCAATAACAAGTTCTGAAATTGAGGCAGTAACTAAGAGCCTACGAACCAAAAAAAAAATCCCAGGACATGACAGACTAACAGATGACTTCCACCAGAGGTACAGGGAGAAGCTGGTGTCAGTCTTTCTGAAACTGTTTCAAGCAAAAGAAAAAGAGTGACTCCTCTCTAATTTATTTTATGAGACCAGCATCATCCTGATAACAAACTTGGCAGAGACACAACAAAATAAACTTCTAGGCCAATATCTCTCATGAACATCAGTGTGAAAATCCTCAATAAAATACTGTCAAACCGAATCCAGCAGCACATCAAAAAGCTTATCCACCATGATCAAGTTGGCTTCATCTGTGGGATTAAAGACTGGTTCAACATACACAAATCAATAAATGTAGGCCTGGTGTGGTGGCTCACGCTTCTAATCCCAGCACTTTGGGAGGTCAAAGCAGGTGGATCATGAGGTCAGGAGCTCACAAGTAGTCTGGTTAACATGGGGAAACCCCATCTGTACTAAAGATACAAAAATTAGCCAGATGTGGTGGCATGCGCCTATAATTCCACATACTCAGGAGGCTGAGGCAGCAGAATCACTTGAACCTGGGAGGCACAGGTTGCAGTGGACTGAAATCACACCATTGCACTCCAGCCTGGGTAACAGGGTGAGACTCTCTCTCAAAATAAATGAACAAATAAACGTAATCCATCACATAAACAGAACCAGTGACAAACCACATGATTATTTCAATAGATACAGAAAAGGTTTTCAATAAAGTTCCACATCCTTTCATGCTAAAATTCTCAATAAACTAGGTATTGATGGAATGTATCTAAGAATAATAAGAGCTATTTATGACAAACCCACAGCCAAAATCACACTGAATGCGCAAAAGCTGGAAGTATTTCCTTTGAAACTGGCACAAGACAAGGATGTACTCTCTCAACACTCCTATTCAACACAGTATTGGAAGTTCTGTCCAGGGCAATCAGGCAAGAGAAAGAAACAAAGGATATTCAAATAGAAGGAGAGGAGATCAAATTGTCTCTGTTTGCAGACGACATGATTTTATATTTGGAAAAACCATTTTCTCAGCCGCAGATCTCCTAAAACTGATAAGCAAATTCACAAAGTCTCAGGATACAAAATCAATATGCAAAAATCACAAGCATTTCTATACACCAGTAATAGACAAACAGAGAGTCAAATCATAAGTGAACTCCCATTCATAATTGCTGCAAAGAGAACAAAATACCTGGGAATACAACTTGCAAGGGATGTGAAGGACTTCTTCAAGGATAACTACAAACCACTGCTCAAGGAATTGAGAGAGGACACAAACAAATAGAAAAACATTCCATGCTCATGGATAGGAAGAATTACTATCATGAAAATGGCCATACTGCCCAAAGTAATTTATAGATTCAATGCTATCCCCATTCAAGCTACCATTGACTTTCTTCACAGAATTGGAAAAAACTACTTTAAATTTCATATGGAACATAAAAAGAGCCCACATAGCCAAGACAATTCTAAGCAAAAAGAACAAAGCGGGAGGCATAATGCTACCTGACTTTAAACTATACTACAAGGCTACAGTAACCAAAGCAGCATGGCACTGGTACCAAAACAGTGGACCAGTGGAACAGAACAGAGGCCTCAGAAATAACACCACACATCTACAACCATCTGATCTTTGACAAACCTGAAAAGAACAAGCAGTGGGGAAAGGATTCAATCTATTCAATCCAGCAATCTCACTACTGGGTATATACCCAAAGGAAAAAAAATCATTATATAAAAACACACCTTCATTCATGTTCTCATGATACTATTCACAATAGCAAATTCAGGGAACCAACCTATATGTCCGTCAGTGGTTATTCAGGTAAAGAAAATGTGGTGTATTTAGACCATGGAGTACCACATAGTCACAAAAAAACAGAATGAAATCATGTTTTTGCAGCAACCTGGAAGGAACTGGAGGCCATTATGTCAACTAACTCAGAAACAGAAAATCAAATACCACATGGTCTCACTTGTAAGTGGGAGCTAAACAATGGGTACACGTGGACATAAAGATGAAAATAATAGACAATGGGAACTCCAAAAGTGTGGAGGATGTACTGGAGGGCAAAGTTTGGTGAATTACCTATTGGGTATAATGTTCATCATTTGGGTAACGGGTATACTAGAAGCCCAGTCCCCACCAGCACACAACATACCCATGTAAGAAATATGAGCATGTATACCCTAACTGTATAATACAACAAAATTTTTTAAAAATTAACCCGTGGAATGATAGTGGATACCTTGTGAGAGGATGTGGCAGAAAAAAGAATGAGGATGCCTTAGAAACAAAATTCCTTTTTATGCCTTACTTGTAGGTTGTATAAAGACATTCACTTTATATTAATGCACTGAGCTGTACATTTATAACATGTGCATCTTTTTCTATGTATACTATACTTCAATGAAAAAAGTTTATTTAAAAACAAAGTGTTCTGTAGAAGCAATATTTGAAGCAGTAATGACTGAGAATTTCCCAAAATTAAGGACAGACAGCAAACTGCAGATCCAAGAACCTCAAAGAACACCAAGTAGGTTAGGTACCCAAAAGTCTACACCAAGGCACATCATATTCAAATGAAGAAAATAAAGACTAAGCAAAAATCTTGAAAGAAGCTAAGGGAAGAAAACATCATAGCTATCTAGGAATCAGAATAAGAATTACATCAAACATCTCTAAAAATTTCATGCAAATAAGAAGAGAGTGAAGCAGGCAGTGCATGGTGGCTCATGTCTGTAATCCCAGCACTTTGGGAGGCCGAGGTGGGCGGATCACGAGGTCAGGAGATTGAGACCATCCTGGCTAATATGGTGAAATCCCGTCTCTATTAAAACTACAAAAAATTAGCCGGGCATGGTGGCGGGAGCCTGCAGTCCCAGCTACTTGGGAGGCTGAGGCAGGAGAATGGTGTGAACCCGGGAGGCGGAGCTTGCAGTGAGCCGAGATCGCGCCACTGCACTCCAGCCTGGGCAACAGAGCGAGACTCAGTCTCAAAAAAAAAAAAAAAGAGTGAAGCAAAATATTTACAGTGTTGGAAAATATTCTCATCCACTTTGCTTTCTGAATCCAGAAAACTTATCCTTCTTAACTCTAGGAGAAATAAGGACTCTCACTCATAGAAAGTTGAGAAAATTGTCTTTAGTTCCTGCCTTGCCTTGCAAGAAATGTTAAAAATTTCCTCAGAAAGAAGAAAATGATACAAGTCAAACACTGACCCACATAAAGAAAAGAACAATGTTAGAGAAGGAGTAATTGATGGCAATACAAAACTTCTATTTTTCTTATTCTTAATTGTCAGATAGATAATAGTTTGTTCAAAATAATAATGACAACAATATATTTGGTAATTATAGCTTACAGATAGGTGAGATGAATGGCAGTAAGGATAAAAGGAATTGGAAGGAGTTAAGAATACTTTGTTACAGGTAGATGCACTACCCATGAAGCAGTGATATTTGAAAGTAAACTTGGATTAATTACAAATATAAATTGCAAACCCTAGGGAAATTACTAAAGTAAATATTGAAATATTATGTGTTAAGAAGAGGAAATTAAATTATATAAAATGCTCATTTAACACCACAGGAGGCAGAACAAGAATTGATGACAAAAATAGAAAAAGAACAAGGACAATGAGTAGAACACAACAGCAAACATGTGGTACATATAATCCCACTATATCAAAATCACTTTAAACATAACTAAATACACCAACTAAAAGACATAAACTATCAGAGTGGATAAAAAACAAGGTCCAACTATATGTATGATACCAAAAGCTTGTTATTTGAAAATAAATTTAGGGGGGCGGAGCAAGATGGCCAAATAGGAACAGCTCCAGTCTCCAACTCCCAGCAGGAGCAACACAGAAGACTGGTGATTTGTGCATTTTCAACTGAGGTACTGGGTTCATCTCACTAGGGAGTGCCGGACAGTCGGTGCTGATCAGCTGCTGCAGCCTGACCAGCGAGAGCTGAAGCAGGGAGAGGCATCCCTCACCTGGGAAGTGCAAGAGGGAAGGGAATCCCTTTTCCTAGCCAGGGGAACTGAGACACACAACACCTGGAAAATCAGGTAACTCCCACCCCAATACTGCGCTGTAAGCAAACGGGCACACCAGGAGATTATATCTCACACCAGGCCGGGAGGGTCCCATGCCCATGGAGCCTCCCTCATTGCTAGCGTAGCAGTCTGCAATCTAACCGCAAGGCAGCAGCAAGGCTGGGGGAGGGGTGCCCACCATTGCTGAGGCTATGTAGGTAAACAAAGCTCCTGGGAAGCTCAAACTGGGTGGAGCTCACAGCAGCTCCAAGAAGCATGCCTGTCTCCGTAGAATCCACCTCTAGGGACAGGGCACAGCTAAACAACAACAACAACCAAAAAAAAAAAAGCAACAGAAACCTCTGCAGATGCAAACGACTCTGTCTGACAGCTTTGAAGAGAGCAGTGGATCTCCCCACACAGAGGTTGAGATCTGAGAAGGGACAGACTGTCTGCTCAAGTGGGTCCCTGACCCCTGAGTAGCCTAACTGGGAGACATCCCCCACTAGGGGCAGACTGACACCCCACACTTCACATGGTGGAGTACACCCCTGAGAGGAAGCTTCCAAAGTAAGAATCAGACAGGTACACTCTCTATTCAGCAATATTCTATCTTCTGCAGCCTCTGCTGCTGATACCCAGGCAAACAGGGTCTGGAGTGGAACTCAAGCAATCTCCAACAGACCTACAGCTGAGGGTCCTGACTGTTAGAAGGAAAACTATCAAACAGGAAGGACACCTACACCAAAACCCCATCAGTACGTCACCATCATTAAAGACCAGAGGCAGATAAAACCATAAAGATGGGGGAAAAGCAGGGCAGAAAAGCTGGAAATTCAAAAAATAAGAGTGCATCTCCCCCTGCAAAGGAACGCAGCTCATCGCCAGCAACGGATCAAAGCTGGACGTAGAATGACTTTGACGAGATGAGAGAAGAAGGCTTTAGTCCATCAAACTTCTCAGAGCTAAAGAAGGAATTACGTACCCAGCGCAAAAAAACTAAAAATCTTGAAAAAAGAGTGGAAGAATTGATAGCTAGAATAATTAATCAGAGAAGGTCATAAACGAAATGACAGAGATGACAACCATGACACGAGAAATACGTGACAAATGCACAAGCTTCAGTAACTGACTCGATCAACTGGAAGAAAGAGCATCAGCGATTGAGGATCAAATGAATGAAATGAAGCAAGAAGAGAAACCAAAAGAAAAAAGAAGAAAAAGAAATGAACAAAGCCTGCAAGAAGTATGGGATTATGTAAAAAGACCAAATCTATGTCTGATTGGGGTGGCTGAAAGTGAGGGGGAAAATGGAACCAAGTTGGAAAACACTCTTCAGGATATCATCCAGGAGAACTTCCCCAACCTAGTAGGGCAGGCCAACATTCAAATTCAGGAAATACAGAGAACACCACAAAAATGCTGCTTGAGAAGAGCAACTCCAAGACACATAATTGCCACATTCACCAAAGTTGAAATGAAGGAAAAAATCTTAAGGGAAGCCAGAGAGAAAGGTCGGGTTACCCACAAAAGGAAGCCCATCAGACTAACAGTAGATCTCTCGGCAGAAACTCTGCAAGCCAGAAGAGAGCGGGGGCCAATATTCAACATTCTTAAAGAAAAGAATTTTCAACCCAGAATTTCATATCCAGCCAAACTAAGTTTCATAAGTGAAGGAGAAATAAAATCCTTTACAGATAAGCAAATGCTTAGAGATTTTATCACCACCAGGCCTGCCTTACAAGAGACCCTGAAGGAAGCACTAAACATGGAAAGGAACAATCGGTACCAGACATTTTAAAAACATGCCAAAATGTAAAGATCATCAAGGCTAGGAAGAAACTGCATCAACTAACGAGCAAAATAATCAGTTAATATCATAATGGCAGGATCAAGTTCACACATAACAATATTAACCTTAAATGTTAATGGACTAAATGTTCCAATTAAAAGACACAGACTGGCAAACTGGATAAAGAGTCAAGATCCATCAGTCTGCTGTATTCAGGAGAGCCATCTCACATGCAGAGACATACATAGGCTCAAAATAAAGGGATGGAGGAAGATCTACCAAGCAAATGGAGAACAAAAAAAAGCAGGGGTTGCAATCCTAGTCTCTGATAAAACAGGCTTTAAACCATCAAAGATCAAAAGAGACAAAGAAGGCCATTACATAA
>NW_022294898.1:0-2829 GCF_002776525.5 Piliocolobus tephrosceles
GGCCTAATGACCACCTGGGTCATGGTGTCTACCTTAGACTGGGTGCTTACCTGGAGCCTTGTGATCACTGGGGGGTCTAGTGTGCACCTGAAGGCTGGGGGGTGCACCTAGGGCCTGGTGTCTACCTGGTGCCTAGGTATCCACTTGGGGCCTAATATTCATCTGGAATCTGATATCCACCTAGGGCCTTGTAGTTACCTGGGATCTGGGCATCCACCTAGGGCTTGAATGTCCTCCTGGGTCCTTGAGTTTTACTAGGGACTCATGTCTGCCTTGGACCTGGGTATACATCTGTTGCCTAATGTACACCTTGAGAGGGATGTCAACCTGGGAACAGATGTCCTCTTAGGGTCTGAGTGTCCACCTGGTGCCTGATGTCTGCCTGGGGCCTTGTGTTCACCTGGTACCTGTTATCCACCTGGGGCCTGGGTGTCCACCTGGGGACTGACGTTCAGCTGGAGAATGGATATCCACCTGGGCCTTAGGGATCCACCCAGAAACTGATGTCAAACTGGGGCCTGATATCTACCTGGGGACTAGGTAGCCATGTGAGGCTTGATGTTCATCTGTGGCCAGATGTCCATCTGATGCTTGATGTCCACCTTAGTCCTGGGTGTCTACTAGAGACCTCATGTCCAACTAGAGCTTAGGAACCCACTGGGGGTAAACCTGGGGCTTAATAAACCTGGGGACTGGTATGCAGCTGAGTCCTAATGATCCCCTGGGTCATATTATTCACCTAGGGCCTGGGGTCCACTTGGGGCTTGAATGTCAACCCTAGGTCTTGTGCTCATCTTTGACCTGGTGTCCACCTGGGACTTGGGTATCAACCTGAGGACTTGGTGTCTAGTTAAGGTGTCATGACCACCTGGGGACTGAATGTCAATCTAGGGTCTGATGTAAACCTCTAGTTCAGTATCCACCTGGGCCTGGTCTTCACCTGGGGCCTGCTGTCTACCTGGGTCTTGCTGTCAACGTGGGGTCTGATATAAACCTCTAGTTCGGTAATCACCTGGGGCCAGATGTCTTCCTAGAGACTTATATTCACTTTTGACCTGATGTCCACCTGGGGACTTGCTATCCATTCATGGTCTGATATTCACCTGGAGACAGATGTTCAACTGTGGCCAGAAGTGCACCCAGTGTCTGGGCTTCCACCTGGAGCCTGATGTTTAGCTGGGGCTAGGGTCTACATGGAGAATGATGTCCACCTGAAGTTTGATGTTCACCTGGGGCCTGATATCCACCTGGTGCCCAAGTATTCTCATGTGCCTAATGTCTACCAGTTGGCCTGGTATTCATCTGAGGGCTTGGTGTCAACCGGTGGCTTTATGTACACTTGGATTCTAGTGTCCTCCTGGGGCCTTATGCCTACCAGGAATCTGGTGTACCCCTGGGGCCCAGTATCCACCTGGAGTCCGGGTGTCCACCTGGAGCCTAATGTGGAGCTTGGGCTGACTGTTAGCCTGAGGCCTGATGTCTACTTGGGGCACAGGTGTCTACCTGGGGTTTGTTGTTTACCTGGGGATTAATGTCAACCTTGAGATTAGGTATCCACCTGGGGAATAGTGTCCAGCTACAGCCAGATGTCCACCTATGGCCTGCAACATGGTTGTTATCCTAAGGCCTTTTATTTGTCCATTTTCACACTGTTTTAAATGACCCACAGTTCTGTAGGCTTAATATGGAATATGACTGGGAGGCCTCGGGAAACTTACAATCATGATGTAAGGACAAGAGGAAGCAAGCCCTTTTTACCATGGGAGAGGAGGAGGGAGAGAGAAGGGGGAAGTACTACACACTTTCGAATAATCAGATCTTGTAAGAACTCTACCACGAGAACAGCAAGTGAGAAGTCTGCCCCGGTGATTCCATCACCTCCCACCAGGCCCCTCCTTCAACATGTGGGGATTATATTTCAACATGACATGGGCCCTGGGAATGCACATGGAGCCATATGTCTATAAAGGGTCTGAGTGTCCACTGGGGCCTGAGATTCACCAGGAGCACAGACATCCACCTAGGACCTGGTGTCCACCTAATACCTGGTGTTCACCTAGAGCCTGGGTGACCACCTGGGATCTGATGTTCAGCTAAGGCCCAGAGTTCAGCTGATGCCTATGTGTCAGCCTGGTACCTGATGCACATGGGAGGACTAGGTGTCCACCTGAGGACTAGCATTCATGGGGAACTGGTGTTCACCTGTGGCTTAATGACCAACTGGGTCCTGATGTCCTCCTGGCACCTGCTGTCCACCTGGGACTGCATACTTACCTAGGGCCTGGTGTTCCCCTGGGGCCTGGTGTGCACCTGAGACCTGGGGTCCACCTGGGGCCTGATATACACTTGCACCTAGTATTCAGTTGGGGCCTCAAATCCATCTGGAACATCATGTCCACTTGGGACCTTGTCATTACCTAGGGACTGGCGGTCCTCCTGGTGCTTGAGTGTCCTCCTGGGGCCTGTAGTTCTCCTGGGGCCTGGGTGTACATCTCTGGCCTGATGTCTACCTTGGGATGGACGTCCACCTGGGGACAGATGTTCACTTGTGGCCTGAGTGCCCACCTGGTGTCTAATGTCTAATTGGGGCCTGGTGTTTCTCTGAGGCCTTATATCTATCTGGGGCTTGGGCATCCATTTGAAGCCTGAAGTCTACCTAAGACTTGGTGTTTAATTGGGGCACAGATTTCTTCCTGGAGCCTGATGTTCATATGGAGTCTGAAGTTCACCTGTGCCTGTTGTCTACCTGAGTGAGGCCTATGTGTCAACGTGGGGCCTGATGACCACCTTGAGTTCAGTGTTCACCTGGGGCCTGACGTCTGCCTGGAG
>NW_022294899.1:0-6865 GCF_002776525.5 Piliocolobus tephrosceles
TTATTAATAAATAATTTGCATATGTTATGAATAAAAATATCTGAATAAAATTTTTGTTCCCACGAAAATTTGTATTCCTTCTCTAGAAAAACAAGGATTTAGAATACTTTAAGAATGAAAGACAGGTATGCTGGAAAAACATTCTTAGTTCTTTAATCCCCTTGTCTTTATTTACAAGAAATCATTTCTGTAACAATTCTACCTGCTGCTCGGAAGTGCTGTGGAAGTACTGTTTATACTTAGAGATCATATTTGATTGCAATAATTTTCTTAAAATTATTTTTTTCACATGAATTTCGATTCAAAATAGCCCAAGAACCAAGACATTCACAAAAGTTGACTTTAGGACAGAATTTTTCTATGTCACCTATGAAAATGTATGTATACACCACTGCTTCAGATAATTTTAAAAATAATGATTTAACTGTGTGTTACCAGAAATATCAAGGATCATATTGAATTATGGTTGTATATAAAGAGATAACTATCTATAATAATAAGTAAAACCAAGACTTACAATGGACATGCGTATGCTACTCCATAGACGATAGAAGTGTCTCATGGACAAAAAGGGTACACAATCCCTCTCCCTGTACATGCACTGGGCAAGTGCTGACATGGTTGGGCCTATTCTTTGAGATCCTTACCTTTATTTCATAGTTTATACTACATGACCTGCAGCAAGCCAGACCCCAGCATCAGCTCCACTGACTACTTCTGATGTGGAATTCTCACGACTTTGTCCCCTCATCTGCTTACGGGCTGATGGACTTTCTCCATCAGCTGGGCATGAGGAAGTGAAGGGAAGAAAACGAATGAAAAACAAATTTTAGACAGTTCCTTTCCTCCCTCTGAAAGTTTTAGTCTTTGTGTACACAGAAGTGTTCTGGAGGAGAGGTCAGGGGTGGAAGAGAAGAGAAAAAAAGAGTCACTTGAGAAGCCTCATCTTTGTCTTTTGTTCTTGAGACCTGTGTAGTCTTGGGGAAAACTGTCCAGCTATAAATTCAGAATCTTAATTAGAATTTACTTAAACTCAAATATAACAATAAATAATAGAGTGAAGCAGCCATATTCTGGCCAAAGGGGGGCTTAAAGAGAAAAAGAAACAAAAAAAAGGGGGAGGCAAAAATATGGTAAGTGAAGACAGTATCGGAGGAAAAGATAGAGATTAGTTCCTAAATACCTTTGCCACTGAAGGTTTCGTTTTAGAAAGGCTGTTTCTGATGTGTGATGACAGGGAATAGATCTGAGTAAGCATGATGCCTTTCAACTCTATTCACGAATTTAATAAAATCCTAGGGGATCATAAACTGGCAGCTGCTTGTGAAACTGAAATGCTAATGTTCACAATTATCATTTTAAAACCCATAGCCATAAAATTTTTAAAGATATTAGGTTCCTTTCAAAGGCAATACATGTATGATTTATGTGTATTATAGCAGATTAATTCTTTTGAGGTAAGAGGAGAAAAAAAACCACCAATAAGTATGTATTTGGTCATTTGAAATACGCCTCCACAGTTTCATCTCAAAAGTTCTTAAGTAGATAAACACCTATTTGGAGGTAAGCATAAGAGGAATATTTTACCTGAAGCAAGAATCTTAATATACCACTCTAAAGTGAGAGAGTCATAGCAGTATTGCATGCTGCTGAAATTTTAAACAATGTGGGATAAGAATAGAAACAGTTTTACTTGTTGAGAAAGTTTATTATAGCTCATGCTGATATATGAAAAAGGTTTTTTAAAGGAAAGAAATAGGGGGAAGTGAGGGAAGCACCAGTGTGTTAAGAGATGAAGGGAGAGAGGTCTGGAGAATGACCACAACAGTACCATGAATAACTGTATTTCCATTGGCAGTAAATTATCATAGGATAGAGAACTAGAAATCATTAATGTTTGTTTCTGGATCCAAATAGAAGAGCCATGCCGATATAGGCGTTTAAACACTGAAAATACATCAAACAAAAAGGAAGTTTCCTACAAGAGGTCTAGAGGCTAATACCAGTGAAAATGGATGGATTCACAGGACTGTGCAACCAAATCAAAGAAGAAAGCATGGCCCTCTTTCTGAAATTAAATGTTGATTCATTAATTTATTAGGCGCCATAATTGACGCTTACGGGTCTGGGACTCAGAATCAGAATATAGACTTAAATTCTGGCCCTACCGTTTAAGACATATATAATCCTGTGGAAATCATTTCACTTTCTTAAACCATGCTTTTCATTTGTGAAATGGGTACCATAATGTCACCTCATAGGATGTCTGTGGGAATTAAATCAACTTAAGTTTTAAAACAATTCACGAAGTAGCTGGAATTTATTGTCAATAAATGACTTGATTCTACTTATTGAGTAAATACTATATAAACAAGTCTTGGGGATAATTTTGAAAGGCTTCATGTAAAATGAGGGCTATTTTCTAAGACTGACTAAAATGGTTTGAGGATACTAAATAGATCAATACAAAAATAGATGTGTATTGATAAATACACTTGATTAAAATACATTTATAAGTGTGTGTGAGTGTGTGTGTGTTCCCAGCCAAGGATCATTTTTAAGGAAAAACAGATCTAAGTTTCAATCAAAATATCATAGACACACCAAGTATAGAATCTCAATCTTGGCGGAATAACTCCAAAATCATAATAAAATGTAAGTGCTTCTCATTTGCTGAGAATAACAGCAAATAACAGTTTTATTCATTTCTAGTATAAAATCTTCAAGTTCATTTAATGAACCATGATATTCCTGAATACGCCTAGTGAACACAAATGTGACCATTATTTTTTAAGCAATTTTGTATATATAGCATTAATTTTTCTTGACAGATGAGGAAAGTTACATGTAGAATGAACAAATAAAAATTGTACAGGAAAAATTATTTTTAGGATCCTTTTGCTTAACTTCTGTTTAATGACTTCTTCCAATCATTCATGATGTAATTTGATTTGAGACAACATAAAAAAAATTAACCCAGATCCTAACAAGAAGTCTCAAGTAAACAGAGGAAACTGAGAAAGATATATATTCATGTAATGTGCAGACACATGAAACTTTCTCGGAAATTTTAACACTCTCATCACTTTGCTTATTCTGAAACATTTCTGAGACACTGTCAGGTGTTGTAATAGGCACTGAGAGAGTTTAAAGTAAGTGAAACACAAGTCGAACATTTTATTCATTGTAATATTAAATAAACACACAGAACAGTATCTTATGAAATTACAGTGTTATACTCTGTATAAAGAAGCACCAAATTAAAAATTAATTGCAACAAACAGAGCATTCCTCTTTCTTAATTTGTTTAATAATGAACAAATATTTGAGTACTTACTATTATCTTACACTTATTTTTAAGACCTCATTTGCCCTTATTTATATCAAGGATGTTATTTTGCAACATTCTATAAAGGAATGGTAACAATTAAATTATTATCTCACACCCACAGATTCATTGCCTTTTAAAGTCATTGTTTCATATTTGGGGCTGATTTTGAAAATTCTAGTTTTATTTTTAAAAGTGGTAGATGTAAAAAGATATAGACACTCTTTTAGCTTTAAAAATAACTACAGGTCTTAATATTTTATTATTTAATTTTTGATTAAAAAATGTATTCAGGGCTGGGTTAGGTGGCTCACGCCTGTATCCCAGCACTTTGGGAGGCCGAGGCGGGTGGATCACGAGGTCAGGAGATCGAGACCATCCTGGCTAACACGATGAAACCCCATCTCTACTAAAAATACAAAAAGTTAGCCAGGTGTGGTGGCAAGTGCCTGTAGTCCCAGCTACTTGGGAGGCTGGGGCAGGAGAATGGCGTGAACCCAAGAGGCGGAGCTTGCAGTGAGCCAAGATCGCACCACTGCACTCCAGCCTGGGTGACAGAGTGAGACTCAGTCTCAAAAAAAAAAAAAGTTTTCAAATATTAATTTTAATATATGCTTTTATTTATTAAACACACAATTACTAAGACCCACCATGTACCTGACTCAATGTAATTCCATGGGCAGGCAGAGGTGAATAAGACAGTCTATGTCTTTGACGTACTTACAAGCAAAGGAAGCCAACACCTGTTTAGGCATCACCCTTTCAAACTACACTCAGTCTATTCATATGTTATTTTTACTTTTAGTAGTGTAATCCTATGGACTAAAAAAGGCTTCACAGAATCTCCCCGACAACTGCTACACAAGCAAAAGATTTCTGGGCCAAGCACAGTGGCTCACACCTGTAATGCTAGCACTTTAGGAGGTGGAGGCGGGTGGATAACCTGAGGTCAGGAGTTTGAAACCAGCCTGGCCAACATGGGGAAATCCCGTCTTTACTGAAAAATACAAAAATTGGCTGGGCGTGCTGGCATGTGCCTGTAAATCCAGCTACTCAGGAGGCTGAGGCTGGAGAATCACTTGAACCTGGGAGGCAGAGGTTGCAGTGAGCCGAGACCGCACCACTGCACTATAGCCTGGGCGACAGACTGAGACACTGTTTCAAAAAGAGTAATAATAATAATAACCAAAAACAAAAAACAGACAAAAATTTCTGAAATAAATCAATGTCCTTATTATAGCAAAAGTCCGTGTGCTTAAAAATAAATCATGGACAGTTTGACTTAAATCTAAAACAGTATTATTGGAATGGTGGATGAAGCTTAAAAAGAGGAAGGGAAAATATGACATTTCTAAATGGATTGGCATAGATGAACTTTCTTGTTTTGGGTATGTTTATATGGATTTATACAAACTATACTATAATAATAAAACCCAAATAGATCAATGGATGTGGATAAAGCCTAATGTGAGGCTATTGACAGAAGTACGATTATAACTATAACTAATACTCTTATGACTATTGCATGTATTTGTAAGTAGGATTTTTATTTTATTTTTGCAAGAACACTTAATACAATCTAGCCCCTTAACAACAGTTTAAGTGTACAACACATTATTGTTGACCACAGGTGCAATGTTGTACAGCAGATCTGTACAGCTAATTCATCCTGCCTGACCGAAAGTCTATACTCATTGGTTAGAACCTTTCCAGTTTCCGGCACCTGGCAATCATCATTCCACTCTTTCACTCCATCCTTTTGACTATTTAGATATCTCATATAAGTGGAATCACACAGCACCTGACTTTCTATAACTGGCTTATTTTAGCATCATGTCCTCTAGGTTCACCCATGTTGTCATGTATTGCAGAATTTCCTTCTTTTGAAAGGCTGAATAGTATCCCATTGCATGTACATACCGTATTTTCTTCATCTATTCATCGGTTGATGGGGATTTACTTGTTTCCACATCATAGCTATTATGAACAATGCTGGTCATGTCTCTTCAAGATCCTAATTTAAATTCTTTTGAATAAATCCTGTTGACTAAATTCTCAGAAGTGGAATTTCTGGATCATATGGTAGTTTTACACAATTTAGGAGAAAATAGTTTCTTCAAACAATGGTGTTGAAAATTGGATATCCACATGCAAACTAACGAAATTAGACTCTTATTTTAGGGAATATACAAAATCAATGGTGGGGTCGTGGAGTCCCTGGCTCCCACCCGGGGTGCATGTCTCTCCCCCCGCCGGGGGCAACCAAAAGTGGCAGGAAGCCCCCCTAGGGCATGAGGACAGGCGCCAGGCATTTCAGCGGGAGGCTGAGGCAGGCCTGGGAAAAAAGTCAGGAGGCCGAACAAAAGGCCGGGGTGCCCCGCGGGAGGTCAGGGCCTTCCCAACGGCCCCCCCGGCTAGACCCCTGGATTGTACAGTCCTTGGCTAACATCCGGGATGCATTTCTCTCCCACTGGGGGCACCCCAGAGCGGCAAGAAACTCCTCCCTTGAAACGCAGAGAGGCAGCCAGGCTTACCGGGGGAGGTTGAGGCACGCCTGGGAAAAAAGGCTGCCAGGCGGAAGAAAAGGCTGAGGTGACCGCGGAGGTCAGGGCCTTCCCAGCAGCCCCTGCGCCCGACAGGGTGGGGTGGTGGAGTCCCTGGCTCCCACCCGGGGTGCGTGTTTCTGCCGCTGGGGGCACCCCAAAGTGGCAGGAAGGCCCCTGTGGGACGGGGACAGGCGGCCAGGGTTTCGGGGGAGGTTGAGGCAGGCTTGGGGAAAAGGCCGGCCGGTCAGAGAGGAGGCCGTGGTGCACCGCCTGGGGTCAGGGTCTTCCGGGCAGCCCCAGCGCTGAACCCTGGGAGGTCGTGGAGTCCCTGGCTCCCACCCGGGGTGCGTGTCTCTACCCGCTGGGGGCACCCAAAGTGGCAAGAAGCCCGGGGGGACAGGGACAGGCGGCCAGGATTTCAGGGGGAGGTTGAGGCAGGCCTCGGAGAAAAGCAGCGAGGCTGAACAAAAGGCAGGGGTGCACCGCCGGAGGTCTGGGCACCCCCCGGCTGGACCGCACCCCCGGCTTGACCGCACCCCCTGCTCGACCTGGGGGTTCATGGAGTCCCTGGCTCCTATCCGTGGTGCGTGTCTCTCGCCCTGGGGGCACCCTGAAGTGGCAAGAAAGCCCCCTTCAAACATGGAGAGGCAGCCAGGCTTTCAGAGGGAGGTTGAGGCAGGCCTGGGAAAAAAGCGGTGAGGTCGAAGAGGAGGCCAAGGTGCTCCTCTGGAGGTCAGGGTCATCCTGGGAGCCCACCATTTCCTGAGCTGACAGGGAGTTCCACCCTAAAGGCCATCCTTTTCTACTGGTCAAAATGGGTTTCTCAGACATGTGATGGATGCCACTTACAGCCTTGACAAACTTCCCACCTCAGCGGCCAGCCTGAGATACATCACTGTCACAGGGGCAGCACACTGTCTGTGTGGGACAAGGGGCCCTGAGCTCCTGCTTTCCCTACCCCTAATTCTAAATCTCTCTCAATTCATAGTCC
>NW_022294900.1:0-10630 GCF_002776525.5 Piliocolobus tephrosceles
AAAAAAAAAAAAAAAAAAGTCACCTAAATGCAGCCGACTTCCGAGTTCCATCCACAGCTTTCTGATTCATTTGTCCACCAACTGCTGGACAGCTGTCCTGCTTATCCACTGTGCATCTGAAGTTAACCTTGATCTTCCCCCACATCTACCCCATGTCAGGGAGTAGCTCCACCTCCCACTGCCTGGGGCACTTTGTTTCTCAGCCCCACATCCATCCATCACAACCGTCACCTCTACTCCTAGAATATATCCAGAGCCCCGCCTCTTCTCACTCCTCTGCCACCAACCTGGGCCTGGGGACACAGCCTCTTGCTTGGATTACTCCTCTCTGGCCTCCCTGCCTCTCCTTTGGCCCCAAGTCTCCTCTTAAAACAGCCTGGGTGAGCCCCACCTTTCCCTCTTTGTACCTTTAGTCAATTTTTTTTTTTTTTGAGATGGAGTCTCGCTCTGTTGCCCAGGCTGGAGTGCAGTGGCGCGATCTCGGCTCACTGCAAGCTCCGCCTCCTGGGTTCTCGCCATTCTCCTACCTCAGCCTCCTGAGTAGCTGGGACTACAGACCTTTAGCCAAGATTTTTAAGATCAGGAGAGTTTACGAAAGGGATCAGTGTCCTTTCAGGTTAAAACATGTGAGAGTTAAGGGAGGATCTGTGTATGCAAAACCTCCCTGAATCACTGAGGACAGCTAAGTGAGAATCAGGCTTTCTGCACTGTTGGCCCGGAGCCCAGCCCTGTGGTTCTCCAAGTGTGGCCCCTGGACTGGCAGCATCAGTGCCACCTGGGAACTTGGTGCAAATGCAAGTTCTCAGGCCCCGCCAGGCCTGCTGTATCTGAAATGTGGGACTAGTCCTTCTAAAATGTCAGACAGACCAAGCCCCTCCTCTGCTCCTCTGCGGTGGCTCTCAGCTGACTCGGAGTAAAGGCAAACGTCCTGCAGCAGCCGACCAGGCCCTGCCTCAGAGGGCCCCTTACGCCCGCCTGCCTGCTGCACTGGAAACCAGGCGCATGTACTTTGCACCCACCTCAGGGCGTCTGCACCTGCCTCTCCTTCCGCCGCTCCCTTGCCTGCTTGGTGAGGCGTCCGCCACCATCCTTTTGAAGTTCCAAGCCCGGTATCACCTGCCTTCTTCCCACTTTCTGACCTGTTGTGTTTGGCTGGTTTGCTTATTGTCTGTCTCCCCTGCAACCCTGACTCTGTAAGCACAGGGGCCTTTGTTGCCCGATGTGCCCTTGGCACAGTCGCTGGAGCAGCACACACGGCAGAGTGGGCGCTCGGTGCATGTGGAACCAACGAGGTCTGTGTGAAAAACATCCTGGCCAGGTGCGGTGGCTCACGCCTGGAATCCCAGCACTTTGGGAGGCCGAGGCAGGCGGATCACCTGAGGTCAGGAGTTCAAGACCAGTCTGGCCAACACGGTGAAACCCTGTCTCTACTAAAACTACAAAAATTAGCTGGGCGTGGTTGCAGGCGCTTGTAATCCCAGCTACTCGGGAGGCTGAGGCAGGAGAATCACTTGAACCCGGGAGGTGGAGGTTGTGGTGAGCCGAGATCACGCCACTGCACTCCAGCCTGGGCAACAGAATGAGAGTCCACCTCAAAACAACAAACCTGCCCAGGCGCTGGTGCAGAGGAAGCATCCCCTCAATTAGAGCTTTAAAACTAAGGATCTCTGGAGGCAGGGGCTGGGGAAAGGAGAGAAGGGGATGTTGATAAGAGGCGAGGTCATTAGGAGCGTTCTGCACTCCCCTCTCTTCAGTTATCAATAAACATGATAACCCACATATGAATGTTTACTAGGTACCGACATCACAATAAGTACAGAAATTATCTGGTGTCACTGCTTCCGTGTCACCACTGCAACATCCAGCCCAGCTGAGGGTTTCATGTTGTCGCAGAGCAGGAAACTCGGCCTCAGAATGGTCGTCTTGTCTTGCTTGAGGTCTCAAGGCTGGTCAAGGGCGTGGCTGCCAGGCCTCCAATGCCAGAGCTCAGGACCGCCTGGGTCCAGGACAGCTTTGGTGTTGAGTGAGAGCTGAGCTCTATCCTGTGGCCCTTTTCCCCAGTGGCTAGGAGGTAACTTACTCCACGGGTGGCTTCTCCCCCTGAGCAGGTTCCTCATGAGAGTGCTGGACTCCTATGGGGATGACTACCGGGCCAGCCAGTTCACCATTGTGCTAGAGGTGAGTGTCGGGCCTCCAGGAGGGTCAGGAACTGGGAGCCCAGGACGCAGCCATCACCTGCCTCCCCCTCCTCCTCGCCAGGATGAGGGCAGCCAGGGCACGGATGCTCCCACCCCAGGCAATGCTGAGAATGAGCCTCCAGAGAAAGAGGCACTGTCCCCGCCCAGAAGGACTCCTGCACCCCCAGAACCTGGCAGCCCAGCGCCCGGCGAGGGGCCCAGCGGGCGGAAGAGGCGGCGAGTGCCACGGGATGGACGCCGAGCAGGAACTGCGCTGACTCCAGAGCTGGCTTCGGTGCAGGTGAGGAAGTGGGGGGACTCAAGGGGAGGGACTGAGGCCCCAGAGCTGGCTCCGGTGCAGGTGAGGAGGGGGGAACTCAAGGGGAGGGGCCAGGGCCAGGGCTGGGGCCCAGTCAGGTTCAGGGCTCTGGGGTTTTGGTTCTGCACCCTGAGGGGCCCAGGGCTGGGGAAAGTTGGAGAAAGGAGGTGAACCAGGATGTGTTGGAGGCCTAGGATCAGGCAGGGAAGTAGTTGGAAAAAGTGGGGCAAAGGCTTGGGTGAAAAGGAGGCAAAGTTGGAAAGGGAAGGAGGAAGACCTGGAGAAGGAAAAATAGCTAGACAAGGCTAGGAGTAGAGGAGAAGGCAGGATCAGAGGAGATGGGGTGGAAGGGAAGGCCCAGTGCGGGGAGGGAAGCTGGAAGAACATCTGGACCCAGGAACACTGGGATTGCTCTGAGGTGTGAGGAGGAAGGTGACTGGTCTGGGAAGACAAGAACAGTGAGGCTGGCCGGGCGCAGTGGCCCATGTCTGTAATCCCAGCACTTTGGGAGGCCTACATGGGGGATCACTTGATGCCAAGAGTTTGAGACCAGCCTGAGCAACATACTGTGACTCCCATCTCTACCAAAAAGAAAAAAACGTTAGGCATGATTGGCATGTGCCTGTAGTCCCAGCTGCTTGGGAAGCTGAGGTGGGAGGATCACTTGAGCCTGGGAGGCAGAGGCTGCAGTGAACTGTGATGGCACCACTGCACTCCAGACCCTGTCTCTTTAAAAATCAAAACAAAATAAAAACAAAAATGGTGAAGCTGATGGGATTTTCTGGATTCTCAGGCCTATTAACACCTTGTTCTTTATCTCCTGCAGATTAAGGTCGAGGAAGACTTTGGCTTTGAAGCAGATGAGGCCCTGGATTCCAGCTGGGTTTCTCGGGGCCCAGACAAACTGCTGCCCTACCCAACTCTGGCCAGCCCAGCCTCTGACTGACCCGTGCCCAGTAAACTGAGCCCACACTCACCCTGGCCACCGTCTACTTGTTCCCACCTCTGATCACACACATGCCCACGCTCTGGGGTTGGTTTCCACATTTTTATTGGGAGCCGTGGGAGGGGCCGCCTCTGTCAGTAAAGGTGCTCACAGTTTCTTCAGCCACTCCAGGCTGGGGCCCTGAGGGTCCTGGGGGTGGCTGGGCACATCCGGCATGTTCCCATCATCACGGACGGGCACTGTGGGACAGGAGGCGGACCACTGAGACCAGCACGTCTCCAGAGTCCTGGAGAGGAGCTGGTCTGTCGCTTTATGTTCAGAGAGGGAAGGGGGACCCCAGGGCTGAGGAGGGGAAGGGTCAGAGAATCAGTGATGCAGAAAGAGGTAGGAAATACAGAGACTGAGAGACACGGAAAACCAGAGAGAGAGAACGCGCGAGAGCCTGCGCGAGAGCGAGCTAGGGTCAAAAGAGATGGGGAACCAGGACAGAAACCTGAAAAGATGGAGACCGAGAAAACGACACAGATGGGAACCCAGAGAGGGACAGAAATGTGGAAAGCTAATAGAAACTCGAAGCACAAACACAGAATAGTATACAAATTATATCTCAATTCTTAAAAAATGGAACAGGGGGAATCCAGGCACCACTGCTGAATCTCTGATGCCTGCTCAGGAAACACCTGCCCGTAACTGCCCCTACCCCAGCACAGGGAGGCTGGACCCATCCCAGCGATCCCTGCCTGGCCCCTACTCACCTGGGTAGTTGTAGGGCGTGGCCTTGTTGATCATGATGGAGTACTTGAAGTAGGGGCTGAATGAGGGCAAAATTATAGCTGTGGAGAGACACAGGGGTGAGCCCCAGGGGAAGGTGGCTCTGAGGAGAGGGGAAGAGAAGCTGAGCCTTGGCAAAGATAAACTGCAAAGCGGGGGGCAGGGGAAGGGCCTCCAGGAGGATCCTTGGTACCCTGGGATCCCTACTTATAGACAGGAGGGCTTAAAACTCTTTTGGGGGGTTAAGTGGAGGTAGGGGTGGGAGTCTAACACTCACAGATACATGGGGCCTAGAGGAGGAAGCACTGGGCTTGGTCGTGGAATGAGTACGTTTTGAGTGTAGGGGTCATCGTGGAGCGTCCTGTGGGTAGTGTCATGGGACTATTCTGGAGAAATTAAGACTATTACACATTTGGCCGGGCACAGTGGCTCATGCCTGTAATCCCAGCACTTTGGGAGGCAAAGGTGGGCAGATCACCTGAGGTCAGGAGTTCACGACCAGCCTGGACAACACGATGAATCCCCATCTCTACTAAAGATACAAAAATTAGCCGGGCACGGCGGCAGGAGCCTGTAATCTCAGCTCCTCAGCAGGCTGAGGCAGGAGAATCCATTGAGCCTGGGAGGCAGAGGTTGCAGTGAGCCCACATTGTGCCACTGCACTCCAGCCTGGGCAACAGAGACTCTGTCGCAAAAAAAAAAAAAAAAAAAAAAAAAGTTACAAACTGGAGAAGA
This sequence comes from Piliocolobus tephrosceles, assembly GCF_002776525.5. Classification (NCBI taxonomy): domain Eukaryota; kingdom Metazoa; phylum Chordata; class Mammalia; order Primates; family Cercopithecidae; genus Piliocolobus; species Piliocolobus tephrosceles. The sequence continues at coordinate 4,949 of NW_022294900.1, forward strand.
AGGGTTTGCACAAACAACAGTCACTGACAAGTCACAGTCCATCTAGGGTGGGAGCCAGGAGTCCTGGGGGATGGGGTACAGTGCATAAGAGGAATGTTCTAGGCCAGCACTGTCTGACAGATGGTAAGAGCCAGGTATATTATTTTATATCTTCTAGTAGCCACAGTAAAAATAAGATATAGATGAAACAAATTTTAAGAAACATACTTGGGCCGGGCGCGGTGGCTCAAGCCTGTAATCCTAGCACTTTGGGAGGCCGAGACGGGCGGATCACAAGGTCAGGAGATCGAGACCACCCTGGCTAATACGGTGAAACCCCGTCTCTACTAAAGAATACAAAAAACTAGCCGGGCGACGAGGCGGGCGCCTGTAGTCCCAGCTACTTGGGAGGCGGAGGCAGGAGAATGGCGTAAACCTGGGAGGCGGAGCTTGCAGTGAGCTGAGATCTGGCCACCGCACTCCAGCCTGGGCGACAGAGCCAGACTCTGTCTCAGAAAAAAAAGAAACATACTTGGCTGGGTGAGGTGGCTAACGCCTGTAATCCCAGGATTTTAGGAGGCCGAGGCGGGTGGATCACCTGAGGTCAGGAGTTTGAGACCAGCCTGACCAATGTGATGAAACCCTGTCTCTACTAAAAATACAAAAAATTAGCCGGGTGTAGTGGCATGCACCTGTAATCCCAGCTACCCAGGAGGCTGAGACAGGAGAATCGCTTGAACCGGGGAGGCAGAGGTTGTAGTGAGTTGAGATCAGGCCATTGCACTCCAGCCTAGACGAAAGCAAAACTCCGTCTCAAAAAAACAAAGACCAAAAAACACCATGGTATATCCAAACATCACTTCAACATGTAATCAACAAAAGATGACTGGTAGTTTACATACACTTATACTAGGTGTTTGAAATCCAGTGTGTCTTATACCACCTGAATTCGTACCAGCCTCGCTTCAAGTGCTCAGTGGCCAGGTGTGGCTGGTGGCTGCCACATCAAACAAGTGTTCAGAACCTTACCTAGTAGTGCCTGGCTGGTGGACCAACAGTACTGACAAGACCTGGAAACTCTTCAAAAATGCAGACTCCCATGCCCCACCCCAGACCTACAGAATCAGAACCCACAGTTTGGCCGGGCGCAGTGGCTCACTCTGGTAATCCCGGTACTTTGGGAAGGCGGATTACTTGCGGTCAGGAGTTCAAGACCAGCCTGAACAACATGGTGAAACTTCATCTCTACTAAAAACACAAAAATTAGCCAGGCGTGGTGGTATGTGCCATCCCTGTAATCCCAGGGGTGAGCAGTGGCTCACCCAGCACTTTGGGAGGCAGAGGAGGGTGGATCACGAGGTCAGGAGATCAAGACCATCCTGGCTAACACAGCAAAACCCTGTCTCTACTAAAAATACAAAAAAATTAGCCGGGCGTGGTGGTGGGCGCCTGTAGTCCCAGCTACTCGAGAGGCCGAGGCAGGGGAATCCCTTGAACCCGGGAGGCTGAGTTTGCAGTGAGCCGGGATCGGGTCACTGCACATCAGCCTGGGTGACAGTGAGACACCATCTCCAAAAAAAAAAGAGGCCCCATCCCTGCAGGAACTGCGGTGCTAATTAAGGTGTGAGTAGCACAGTTCCAGGGCAGAGGGCTGAGGTTTTCAATCAGCAAGACGACACATTAGGATCATAGAGGGATTTTCACAAGACACAGATTCCCCAGCCCCATCTCCAACCAAACCAACTCAATTCAGAATGTGAGAGAGGGGAGATGAAAGGGAGGAGGAGAATCTGGACTTTATTTTTGGTGCTCAGGTGTTGTTAATGCATAAGCAGGGTTGAGAACGTCTCATTTAGAGGGGTTAAGAGCGTATTGGGTAGGGGGAGAGGAATGCGGGGGGACGGTGGAGACGTTATAATGGGTATGGGGAGAGACAAGGGGATGTCGTGGGGGTGCAGACACACTGGAGGGGACCCGAGAGCGGCGACAGGGCTTTAGGAGTACAAGATGGAGGGATGTAGGGGGACGGGGATGGACGATGCAAGTTTGCGCCTGAAGCACTCACGCACCGAGGCCCCCGATGACGAAGGACGCGACCAGCACTGGCTCCTTGTCCCAGGCATTCTTGAGGAAGGCGCCGAGTCCTGAAGGGGTGGCAAGGAGGGTCACCACCCCTGCAAGTGGCTGCCCCCGGTGACCTCTAACCCTCTCGTGCCACCCCTGCCCTGGAGGAGCCCCCTCGTGACTTCTGCGTCCCCCTCTAGCACGGACCCCATCGCCTCCACCACTGCCCTGCCGCACCTCAGTCCCAGGACCGCCCAGAGGTTCCCGGTGCCACCCGAGCCCCGCGCGGCACCGGCACCTGCACTTACTCGCAACCATCTTGGTCTCGGCGGCGACACCGGCGAGGACGCGGAGCACTCTGGGAGTTGTGGTCTCTCTGTGCAAGGTTCCGCTTTCAGGGTCTGCGCGTGCGCACTAGCGCAGAACAAAGATGGAGCCGCGGAGGTATAGTAGTGCCAGGAGCAAGCGCAAGCCTGACTTTGCGGACCTGCGTGGAATCTCCTTAGTTTCTGCCTATAAGTCGCTCGGGGGTGACTAGTCCTCCTACTGAGACCACCCAAGGCGGAACAAAATAGTCCTCATTTTATAGTTTATGTATGAAAGCCCATTTTACAGATGAAGAAACTGAGCCCGGGAGAAGGTGAATGACTAACTTATCCTTCGATGTCTCAGCACAACATCAGCTCGTCCTGGAAGCGCTAGGTCTCATCCCAGATGGGTTAGGAGCTTTCTGCGGGCTCTCACAGTGCCCTGTTACCGCCATTATAGCTCAGATCACTTAAGAAACTGACCCGGTCTGGGTCTTTCAGTCGGACTGGTAGCAGCTGCTTGAGAGCAGTAACGGAGTCAGAGTTCCCCCTGTGCCTGCCAACATCGCACAGCGAGGGTCTGCCACGCAATAGTTGCTGATCTTTTTTTTTTTTTTTTTTTTTTCTTTTCTGAGACTGAGTCGCCCAGGCTGGAGTGCACTGGCGCGATCTCGGCTCACAGCAACCTCAGCCTCCGGGGTTCAAGCGATTGTCCTGCCTCAGCCTCCTGAGTAGCTGGGATTACAGGCGTGCACCTCCATACCAGGCTAATTTTTCTATTTTTAGTAAAGAAGGGGTTTCTCCATGTTGGTCAGGCTGGTCTCCAACTTCCCGACCTCAGGTGATCCGCCTGCCTTGGCCTCTCAAAGTGCTGGGATTACAGGTTAAGCCACCGCGCTGGGCCTATAGGTGCTAATTTTAATCAATCAATCAATCAATCACAGTATCACAGCAAGAGCCTGGCACATAATAGGTGCTAATTTTTATCTGTCAACCAATCTATCGATCAATTAATCACAGCAAGGGCCTGGCACATAATTGGTGTTAATTTTTATCAATCAATCAATCAATCACAGCAAGGGCCTGGCACTTAATAGGTGCTAATTTTTATCTATCTATCTATCTATCTATCTATCTATCTATGAATCATAGCAAAGGCCTGGCACATAATAGATGCTAATTTTTATCTATCTGTCTGTCTATCACAGCAAGGGCCTGGCACATAATAGATGCTAATTTTTATCTATCTGTCTATCTATCTATCTATCTATCTATCTATCTATCTATCTATCACAGCAAGGGCCTGGCACATAATAGATGCTAAATTTTTTTTCTTTCTTTTTTTCTTTCTTTCAACACAGCAAGGGTCTGGCACATAATAGGTTCTTTTTTAAAAAACAGATATCTGTCTGTCTGTCTGTCTGTCTGTATTTGAAGACATGGTCTCACTCTATCACCCAGGCTGGAGTGCGGTGGCACAATTTATTTATTTTTTAGACAGGGTCTTGCCCAAGCTGCTCTTGAACTCTTGGGCTCAAGCGATCCTCCTGCCTCCGCCTCCCGACGAGTATTTGTTTCTAGAGTTAAATTAATGAACACTACAGGTTATGACTGACCCCCCGTTAACCTTTTACACAGTGCCATAGGGCTATGACACAGTTACCCACAGGCCCCCACCTCGATCCTCTTGCCTAAACGACAATCTGGGTCTGGCTTTCTGATGTTTCCTCATTTCCTGGGAGGGGAGAGGATGCAACCAAGCCCTGACTGCAGCTGCAGCGGTTATCTGCCCACCATGGCCCTGGTGCTGATCCTCCAGCTGCTGACCCTCTGTGAGCTGCCCCTTCCTTCTCCCTGGGTTCCTGGATGGGGTGGGGGGCAGAAAGAGAGAGAGAATGGAGACCCAGACACCCTGCAGGGGGACCAGGCAGCACTAGCTGGAGCTTTGGGATTCTAGGTTCAAATAAAGAACAGGACTGGGGCCCAGACCCCTGGGTCCTAAAGCAAGGGAACACAGATTCCCGAAAGAGGAAGGAGGTGGTGACAGGTATCTCTGGATCTTGAGGCAGGAAGAGGAGAGGGGACAGGGAGGACTCCTAGATTCTCATATGGGAGGGGGATGGAAGCCAGGACTCCTGATTCCCTGGGAAAAGGGGGCTGGGAACAGGGCTCTTAGCTCCTGAGAGAAGAGGGAAATGGGGACCCAGATTCCTGAACCCAGGAGAGGAGAAGCTCTCCAATTACTGTCCCCTGGAAAGGTGGAGTTCAAGGGCCTGAACTCTTGGGTGCCCAGGCCAGAGGGGTCTGCATTCAGACTTCTTCAGTAGGTGGGCAATGGAAGTCCGAATTTCTGTCTACTGAGACAGGAGGAGGGAGGGTAATATTCTCATTTCCCAGAGGATACAGGAGCTGGGGACTCAGATTCTGGGGCTACCAGTGAGATGGGGCTGGCCACAAAGGGCTTTGAAAGGAACTCGCTGTCGGGCACAGTGGCTCACGCCTGTAATCCCAGCACTTCGGGAGGCTGAGGCGGGTGGATCACCTGAGGACAGGAGTTCAAGACCAGCCTGACCAACATGGCGAAACCCTGTCTCTACTAAAAATACAAAAATTAGCTTGGTGTGGTGGCGGGCACCTGTAGTCTCAGCTACTAGGGAGGCTGAGGCAGAAGAATCGCTTGAACCTGGGAGGCACAGGTTGCAGTGAGCTGAGATCACACCACTACACTCCAGCCTGGGCGACAGAGCAAGACTCTGTCTCAGACAAAAAAAAAAAGGAACTAGTCCCTCAACCTTCTACAGGGCCTCTGTGTCACACGGACATTACTCCATCTGGTGAGTAGCTGCCCCATCCACTCTCCTTTATGTCGCTGACACCCTGTTTCCAACTACTCAGATTTTATTTTGGTGCCCAATCCCATCCCAGAAGTCCTTATTTTCCTCCCTCCCTCCCGCCATTCCTTCCTTCCTTCCTTCTTTTCTCATTCCCCTTAGTGGTCATTATAGGTGAGTACTGAAGAGCAGGAACTTCTGAGGCAGAGGCCTCAGTTTCACCATCGTATTCATTTATACGACTTTGAACAAGCCACAGCTTGCTAAGACTCCATTTCCTTCTCTGTAAAATGGGCTACTGTGAGATTTCATCAAATCACATGTGCAAAACCCTGAGCCTGGCACAGTGCAGGGCTTAAGAAATAGGATCTTGGACCGGGTACAGTGGCTCATGTCTGTAATTCCAGCACTTTGGGAGGCCGAGGTGGGCGGATCATGAAGTCAGATCAAGACCATCCTGGCTAACACGGTGAATCCCCATCTCTACTAAAAATACAAAA
>NW_022294901.1:0-2255 GCF_002776525.5 Piliocolobus tephrosceles
GGCACTATTCACAATAGCAAAGACTTGGAATCAACCCAAATGTCCATCAGTGACAGACTGGATTAAGAAAATGTGGCACATATACACCATGGAATACTATGCAGCCATAAAAAAGGATGAGTTTGCGTCCTTTGTAGGGACATGGATGCAGCTGGAAACCATCATTCTTAGCAAACTATCACAAGAAGAGAAAACCAAACACCGCATGTTCTCACTCATAGGTGGGAACTGAACAATGAGCTCACTTGGACTCGGGAAGGGGAACATCACACACTGGGGCCTATCATGGGGAGGGGGGAGGGGGGAGGGATTGCATTGGGGAGTTATACCTGATATAAATGATGAATTGATGGGTGCTGACGAGTTGATGGGTGCAGCACACCAACATGGCACAAGTATACATATGTAACAAACCTTCACGTTATGCACATGTACCCTAGAACTTAAAGTATAATAAAAAAAGAAAAAAGAAAAAAAAAAAAGAAATAATACTAATTCTCCTCAAGCTCTTCAAAAAATTAAAGAGAAGATACTAGTTCCAAACTCATTTTACAAGGCCAGCATTACCCTGATGCCAAAAGCAGATAAAGACTCAACAAAAAAAGAAAACTACCACCCAATATCCCTGATGAACATAGATGCAAAAATCTTCAACATACTAGCAAACCAAATTCAACAATACATTAGAAAGATCAGTCACCATTATCAAGTAGGATTTATTCTAAGGACTAAAGGGTGTTTCAACATATGCAAATCAATAAATGTTATACATCATATTAACAGAGTCAAGAACAAAAACAGTATGAGCATCTCAATTGATGCAGAAAAGGCATTTGACAAAATTTAACATCCCTTTATGATAAAACTCTCAACAAATTCAGTATAGAAGGAATGTGTCTTAACACAATATGGGCCATATATGAAAAACCCACAAGTAACATCATACTGAATGGGAAATAGTTGAAAACATTTCCTTTATTTTATTATTTTTATTATTATACTTTAAGTTCTATGGTACATGTGCACAATGTGCAGGTTTGTTATATGTATACTTGTGCCATATTGGTGTGCTGCACCCATCAACTCGTCAGCACCTATCAACTCATCATTTACATCAGGTATAACTCCCAATGCAATCCCTCCCCCCTCCCCTCTCCCCATAATAGGTCCCGGTGTGTGATGTTCCCCTTCCCGAGTCCAAGTGATCTCATTGTTCAGTTCCCACCTATGAGTGAGAACATGCAGTGTTTGGTTTTCTGTTCTTGTGATAGTTTGCTGAGAATGATGGTTTCCAGCTGCATCCATGTCCCTACAAAGGACACAAACTCATCCTTTTTTATGGCTGCATAGTATTCCATGATGTATATGTGCTACATTTTCTTTTTTTTTTTTTTTTTTTTTTTTGAGACGGAGTCTCGCTCTGTCGCCCAGGCTGGAGTGCAGTGGCCTGATCTCAGCTCACTGCAAGCTCCGCCTCCTGGGTTCATGCCATTCTCCTGCCTCAGCCTCCAGAGTAGCTGGGACTACAGGCGCCCACCACCTCGCCCGGCTAGTTTTTTGTACTTTTTAGTAGAGACGGGGTTTCACCGTGTTAGCCAGGATGGTCTCGATCTCCTGACCTCGTGATCCACCCGTCTCGGCCTCCCAAAGTGCTGGGATTACAGGCTTGAGCCACCATGCCCGGCCGTGCCACATTTTCTTAATCCAGTCTGTCACTGATGGACATTTGGGTTGATTCCAAGTCTTTGCTATTGTGAATAGTGCCACAATAAACCTACATGTGCATGTGTCTTTATAGCAGCATGATTTATAATCCTTTGGGTATATACCCAGTAATGGGATGGCTGGGTCAAATGGTACTTCTAGTTCTAGATCCTTGAGGAATCGCCATACTGTTTTCCATAATGGTTGAACTAGTTTACAATCCCACCAACAGTGTAAAAGTGTTCCTATTTCTCCACATCCTCTCCAGCACCTGTTGTTTCCTGACTTTTAATGATTGCCATTCTAACTGGTGTGAGATGGTATCTCATTGTGATTTTGATTTGCATTTCTCTGATGGCCAGTGATGACGAGCATTTTTTCATGTGTCTGTTGGCTGTATGCATGTCTTCTTTTGAAAAATGTCTGTTCATATCCTTTGCCCACTTTTTGATGGGGTTGTTTGTTTTTTTCTTGTAAATTTGTTTGAGTTCTTTGTAGGTTCTGGATATTAGCCCTTTGTCAGATGAGTAGATTGCAAAATTTTTCTCCCA
>NW_022294902.1:0-5369 GCF_002776525.5 Piliocolobus tephrosceles
AGCTTGATGGGGATGGCATTGAATCTATAAATAACCTTGGGCAGTATAGCCATTTAGAACGCCACAAAGATACTCCTCCAGAAGAGCAACTCCAAGACACATAATTGCCAGATTCACCAAAGTTGAAATGAAGGTAAAGGTTCTCTTAATGCACATAACCCCACTTTTCGTATCTCAGAGCTTATTCAGTCAGAAGAGGAAATAATTTTATGTGCACTGTTGTCCAGGAATTATGCAGATATTTGCAGATTACTATAAGCTATCATCATACTCCAAGTAGAATAGATGATTCAAACAGTAACAAACTCATTGGCTATCATTCAACAAATCCACTATGTTAAAATGGCCTGGATATTTACCAATGGCTTTGTTAAAATTGGTTTTGTTAAAAATTAGAGTGACTCTTGCAAGTAATAATGTTATTTCTCTCTTTGAACTTATGTTCGGCAAGCCTGTGAATTTAGGTCTGAAACCACTTACTCTGCTTGCTTTAACAATTATCTCATAATCATGTTCAATAGCTAAAAGGGTTTCTCTCTTTTCTAGAAATCTTGAGACATAAAGTGAAAAGGACCTGGAAGGAACTACTGGAAGAAATGTCACCCCTATTAAACTGGGCAATTTTGTTTAAATATGAGTGTTCTAGAGGAAAGATGCATTGTCACCAGGCTGGATGGGACCATTTCAAGTGCCACTGATCACTCATATGGGTATCAGAGTGAAAGAAAAACCAGATGGCTTCATGCTTTCCATGTGAAGTCAGCTCCTCAGGAGGACTAGATTGCAGTTTCCACAAAGGATTTGAAGTTTAATTTTCTAGAGTGACTAATATTGGTAATGAACTCAACTGAAAGGAGGTATTCTAAGGAACATATTATTCTGACTACCTTGCTGTCCTAGTTGCAATAGTTTTTTGTTCAATTACTATAAGAATCACATTTTATTAGAAAAACATGTTATTTGTTACACCGTTTTTTCTTTCTGTATTCCCACTAATGGTCCCTACCGTCACATTTCCTCTCTCCTCTAAATTGTATTCCCAGTACAGAAATGCTGGGCCTGCATTTATGAATCCAACAATCTGATTATTGGCCAAATAAACACGAGACCATGTTCATTACTAGTTTTTATTATCAAAGTAAAAGTAACTACTATGCATCCAGAAACTGAAGCCCTAAATTTCACACAAAAAAAAATTGTGGTTTTTTCTGGTTTTATTGGAAATATAGTATAGAAAAGAAATGCATCTAATTAAGTGTCTGGCGTTTATGGATAGAGACCTCAGAAGACAAATTCAATGTCAATCGATTAACTTGAGGATAGAAGTTTTCTCCAGTCTTACTACGGATAGATAAAGGTGGATATGCCTGTTATCTATGGATATTTACTTAACTGTTATAATAATATAACTACTGACTTGGGCCAAAGTAAGAAATGGCCCAAAAGTTGGGTTTGTTCTCCAGACTTAAAACTATTGGAGTCATGTACACTAAACACTGAAAATTCAATCTGTCCCCTTCAACAGGTACTTCATAATAAGACTTTGATATCACATCATGGCCATGAGTGTCTTTGCATTTTGCATCTGGGAGAAATTATTTGGGAAGATGGGATAATTACCAAAGGGCCTAGTTTATCCTATAAATGCAATATTACTCCGGTGACTGATGAGAACTCAGAGGAAATTCACTGGGCCTTACAAGAAAAACTCAGTTAAAAAATGTATATTATCAGGCTCCAGAGTTAAGCTATTAACTCGGCGGATAGAGATTTCTTGTTTGTTTGTTTGTTTGTTTGTTTGTTTGTTTTCTGAAGATAGAGTCTCGCTCGGTAGCCCAGGCTGGAGTGCAGTGGTGCGATCTCAGCTCACTGCAACCTCTGCCTCCCGGGTTCAAGTGATTCTCCTGCCTCGGCCTCCTGAGTAGCTGGGATTACAGGCGTGTGCCACCATGCCAGGCTAATTTTTGTATTTTTAGTAGAGACAGGGTTTCACCATGTTGGTCAGGCTGGTCTCAAACTCCTGACCTCATGATCTGCCCACCTCAGCCTCTCAAAGTACTGGGATTACAGGCATGAGCCACCGCACCTGGCTGGACTTCATTTTTTAAAACTACAAAATAATACTCAAGTAGTTAATCATTTGAAAGCAGAAACAAGCCGGGCGCGGTGGCTCAAGCCTGTAATCCCAGCACTTTGGGAGGCCGAGACGGGTGGATCACGAGGTCAGGAGATCGAGACCATCCTGGCTAAAACGGTGAAACCCCGTCTCTACTAAAAATACAAAAAACTAGCAGGGCGAGGTGGTGGGCGCCTGTAGTCCCAGCTACTCTGGAGGCTGAGGCAGGAGAATGGCGTAAAACCCGGGAAGCGGAGCTTGCAGTGAGCTGAGATCTGGCCACTGCACTCCAGCCTGGGCGAAAGAGCAAGACTCCGTCTCAAAAAAAAAAAAAAAAAAGAAAGCAGAAACAAAGACACGACAACAGTTTATGAAATTAATGTATGATTAGGGTAATTTTTGTGTATGGCTAATCAAAAATCTGCTTTAACCATTCTCAACTAGTATGTTATATTTAAAGATTCCCCCAAGAAAAATATTGTACTAATTTTTGATTCATCCTATTATAATTCTGATAATTGCTTTATTTTGTATTTTACCATGGACTTGCTGGATATAAATATCTAAAGACTGCTGCAAACTGCCCAGAGAAAGTTTAAAACATCAAAGTAAATAATTGGAAAACTAGTTTTAGTAGAAAATAGTAACAAGGAAAATTGTAAGGACAAATACAAATCTAAAAATGAATTTTAATTTAAAATTTTCCTCAGTGCAAAAAGGAAAGAACTATTCCCCCTCCCTTTTCTTTCAGCATTTCCTTCAGAAAATGGGATTATAAATAAGCTTCTTGACAGTTTTGCATCCTAGGAATGTCATTCTTAATGGCCAAGGAGCCACCTCTTTTAAAAGTGAACACTAAAATAAGTAGTGCTCTCTTTCTCTGTGGAAATTTAGCTCCAAGATGTAACCTCCTGCTGATCAAAAAGATATGAGAGGTTGTATTTTTCCTTTGGATAAATACAATTAACATGTATATAATAGATTAACATATACATAAAACAAAAGGGCAAGAGTTCTTTTTTGTCTTTGCAATCTCTTTAGGGTATCGCCTGTGATGTGCATCATGGTCTGGTTTAATGCTTATTCAATGTATTTCATTCTGTTCTACATTCTGTGAAGATATTTTAGTGGATTGGCAGGAGATTTTGTTTAGTCATTTTTCCCCATCACCAGTCACGTACTATGGAGAAAAGTTTTTCCCTAGACCTCCAGCCCAGTGACTAAAATCCTGAAAAACAATGATCTGCAGAATTCACTCGTTGCAGGCTGCTCAACAGCTGCCTAGATTTTCTAGCTAATTTAATCAAACTCTACTTAAGTGACACTAATGAGGTTAAGTGAAACCCTTAGTTTCATCTGGAAAACATACTGATACCCTTAGCATGCTAAAAGCACATTGATATGCTCTAGGATGCATTCACATTTCAGTTCCCACCAGTTCAATTGTATCCTTAAGAAAAGTCTAGGAGCAAGATGGCCAAATAGGAACAGCTCCAGTCTCCAACTCCCAGCGCAAGCGACACAGAAGACCGGTGATTTCTGGATTTTCAACTGAGGAGCGCAGCTCATTGGCAGCAACGGATCGAAGTTGGTCAGAGAATGACTTTGACGAGATGAGAGAAGAAGTCTTCAGTCCATCAAACTTCTCAGAGCTAAAGGAGGAATTACGTACTCAGCGCAAAGAAACTAAAAATCTTGAAAAAAGAGCCGAAGAATTGACAGCTAGAATAATTAATGCAGAGAAGGTCATAAACGGAATGACAGAGATGAAAACCATGACACGAGAAATACGTGACAAAGGCACAAGCTTCAGTAACCAACTCGATCAACTGGAAGAAAGAGTATTAGCAATTGAGGATCAAATGAATGAAATGAAGCGAGAAGAGAAACCAAAAGAAAAAAGAAGAAAAAGAAATGAATAAAGCCTGCAAGAAGTATGGGATTATGTAAAAAGACCAAATCTACGTCTGATTGGGGTGCCTGAAAGTGAGGGGGAAAATGGAACCAAGTTGGAAAACACTCTTCAGGATATCATCCAGGAGAACTTCCCCAACCTAGTAGGGCAGGCCAACATTCAAATTCAGGAAATACAGAGAATGCCACAAAGATACTCCTCCAGAAGAGCAACTCCAAGACACATAATTGCCAGATTCACCAAAGTTGAAATGAAGGAAAAAATCTTAAGGGCAGCCAGAGAGAAAGGTCGGGTTACCCACAAAGGGAAGCCCATTAGACTAACAGCAGACCTCTCGGCAGAAACTCTACAAGTCAGAAGAGAGTGGGGGCCAATATTCAACATTCTTAAAGAAAAGAATTTTAAACCCAGAATTTCATATCCAGCCAAACTAAGTTTCATAAGTGAAGGAGAAATAAAATCCTTTACAGAAAAGCAAATGCTTAGAGATTTTGTCACCACCAGGCCTGCCTTACAAGAGACCCTGAAGGAAGCCCTAAACATGGAAAGGAACAACCGGTACCAGCCATTGCAAAAACATGCCAAAATGTAAAGACCATCGAGGCTAGGAAGAAACTGCATCAACTAATGAGCAAAATAACCAGTTAATATCATAATGGCAGGATCAAGTTCACACATAACAATATTAACCTTAAATGTTAATGGACTAAATGCTCCAATTAAAAGACACAGACTGGCAAACTAGATAAAGAGACAAGACCCATCAGTCTGCTGTATTCAGGAGACCCATCTCACATGCAGAGACATACATAGGCTCAAAATAAAGGGATGGAGGAAGATCTACCAAGCAAATGGAGAACAAAAAAAAGCAGGGGTTGCAATCCTAGTCTCTGATAAAACAGACTTTAAACCATCAAAGATCAAAAGAGACAAAGAAGGCCATTACATAATGGTAAAGGGGCCAATTCAACAGGAAGAGCTAACTATCCTAAATATACATGCACCCAATACAGGAGCACCCAAATTCATAAAGCAAGTCCTTAGAGACTTACAAAGAGACTTAGACTCCCATACAATAATAATGGGAGACTTCAACACTCCACTGTCAACATTAGACAGATCAACGAGACAGAAAGTTAACAAGGATATCCAGGAATTGAACTCATCTCTGCACCAAGCGGACCTAATAGACATCTATAGAACTCTCCACCCCAAGTCAACAGAATATACATTCTTCTCAGCACCACATCACACTTATTCCAAAATTGACCACATAATTGGAAGTAAAGCACTCCTCAGCAAATGTAAAAGAACAGAAATTATAACAAACTGTCTCTC
>NW_022294903.1:0-1210 GCF_002776525.5 Piliocolobus tephrosceles
CCATTCACAATTGCTTCAAAGAGAATAAAATACCTAGGAATCCAACTTACAAGGGATGTAAAGGACCTCTTCAAGGAGAACTACAAACCACTGCTCAGTGAAATAAAAGAGGACACAAACAAATGGAAGAACATACCATGCTCATGGATAGGAAGAATCAATATCGTGAAAATGGCCATACTGTCCAAGGTTATCTATAGATTCAATGCCATCCCCATCAAGCTACCAATGAGTTTCTTCACAGAATTGGAAAAAACTGCTTTAAAGTTCATATGGAACCAAAAAAGAGCCCGCATTGCCAAGACAATCCCAAGTCAAAAGAACAAAGCTGGAGGAATCACGCTACCTGACTTCAAACTATACTACAAGGCTATAGTAACCAAAACAGCATGGTACTGGTACCAAAACAGAGATATAGAGCAATGGAACAGAACAGAGTCCTCAGAAATAATACCACACATCTACAGCCATCTGATCTTTGACAAACCTGAGAGGAACAAGAAATGGGGAAAGGATTCCTTATTTAATAAATGGTGCTGGGAAAATTGGCTAGCCATAAGTAGAAAGCTGAAACTGGATCCTTTCCTTACTCCTTATATGAAGATTAATTCAAGATGGATTACAGACTTAAATGTTAGGCCTAATACCATGAAAACCCTAGAAGAAAACCTAGGTAGTACCATTCAAGACATAGGCATGGGCAAGGACTTCATGTCTAAAACACCAAAAGCAACGACAACAAAAGCCAAAATCGACAAATGAGATCTCATTAAACTAAAGAGCTTCTGCACAGCAAAAGAAACTACCATCAGAGTGAACAGGCAACCTACAGAATGGGAGAAAATTTTTGCAATCTACCCATCTGACAAAGGGCTGATATCCAGAACCTACAAAGAACTCAAACAAATATACAAGAAAAAAACAAACAACCCCATCAAAAAGTGGGCAAAGGATATGAGCAGACATTTCTGAAAAGAAGACATTCATACAGCCAACAGACACATGAAAAAATGCACATCATCACTCGCCATCAGAGAAATGCAAATCAAAACCACAATGAGATACCATCTCACACCAGTTAGAATGGCAATCATTAAAAAGTCAGGAAACAACAGGTGCTGGAGAGGGTGTGGAGAAATAGGAACACTTTTACACTGTTGGTGGGATTGTAAACTAGTTCAACCATTATGGAAAACAGTATGGCAATCCT
>NW_022294904.1:0-1419 GCF_002776525.5 Piliocolobus tephrosceles
AAAAAGACCAAATCTACGTCTGATTGGGGTGCCTGAAAGTGAGGGGGGAAAATGGAACCAAGTTGGAAAACACTCTTCAGGATATCATCTAAGAGAACTTCCCCAACCTAGTAGAGGAGGCCAGCATTCAAATTCAGGAAATACAGAGAACGCCACAAAGATACTCCTCCAGAAGAGCAACTCCAAGACACATAATTAATTTGGCCAGATTCACCAAAGTTGAAATGAAGGAAAAAATCTTAAGGGCAGCCAGAGAGAAAGGTCGGGTTACCCACAAAGGGAAGCCCATCAGACTGACAGCAGATCTCTCGGCAGAAACTCTACAAGCCAGAAGAGAGTGGAGGCCAATATTCAATGTTTTAAAGAAAAGAATTTTAAACCCAGAATTTCATATCCAGCCAAACTAAGTTTCATAAGTGAAGGAGAAATAAAATCCTTTACAGATAAGCAGATGCTTAGAGATTTTGTCACCACCAGGCCTGCCTTACAAGAGACCCTGAAGGAACCCTAAACATGGAAAGGAAAAACCGGTACCAGCCATTGCAAAAACATGCCAAAATGTAAAGACCATCGAGGCTAGGAAGAAACTGCATCAACTAACGAGCAAAAAAAACCAGTTAATATCATAATGGCAGGATCAAGTTCACACATAACAATATTAACCTTAAATGTAAATGGACTAAATGCTCCAATTAAAAGACACAGCCTGGCAAACTGGATAAAGAGTCAAGACCCATCAGTCTGCTGTCTTCAGGAGACCCATCTCACATGCAGAGACATACATAGGCTCAAAATAAAGGGATGGAGGAAGATCTACCAAGCAAATGGAGAACAAAAAAAAGCAGGGGTTGCAATCCTAGTCTCTGATAAAACAGACTTTAAACCATCAAAGATCAAAAGAGACGAAGAAGGCCATTACATAATGGTAAAGGGATCAATTCAACAGGAAGAGCTAACTATCCTAAATATATGTGCACCCAATACAGGAGCACCCAGATTCATAAAGCAAGTCCTTAGAGACTTACAAAGAGACTTAGACTCCCATACAATAATAATGGGAGACTTCAACACTCCACTGTCAACATTAGACAGATCAACGAGACAGAAAGTTAACAAGGATATCCAGGAATTAAACTCATTTCTGCACCAAGCAGACCTAATGGACATGTATAGAACTCTCCACCCCAAATCAACAGAATATACATTCTTCTCAGCACCACATCACACTTATTCCAAAATTGACCACATAATTGGAAGTAAAGCACTCCTCAGCAAATGTAAAAGAACAGAAATTATAACAAACTGTCTCTCAGACCACAGTGCAATCAAACTAGAACTCAGGACTAAGAAACTCAATCAAAACCGCTCAACTACATGGAAACTGAACAACCTGCTCCTGAATGACTACTGGGTACATAA
>NW_022294905.1:0-1017 GCF_002776525.5 Piliocolobus tephrosceles
GAGGCACTGTGGGCCCCCAGCAGCAGCCAGGATTACCACCCAGGGGACTCAGCCTTCTGTGGCCCTGGCCAGACTTAGAATTTGGCACAAGAGAGGACAAGCTCACTCAGCGCAGCTTGTTAATACCCAGGGCCTGTGCATGCCAGGCAAGGCCAAGCTGACTCAAAGAGCAACCAGCCACCTCTGCAAGGGTGTGCGTGGAACAGGTAGACGAGCCACCAACCTCACCCACTCAAGGAAGCAGGGGTGGCCAGGTTTCCACAGACTGAGTAGCTGTCCCCTGATGGCTGATGGAGCGGAGGCCTGAGGAAAAGCAGATGGCAGTGGAGCCCTACCTCCAGGGCAGAATTACTGATTTACCCTGACTGGCAGCGAGTGAGAGGGTCTCATTAGGGGGATCTAGTAATGGGGTTTGGTGAGTGGGGACCTAGTGGCAGCCACTTGTTTGGTGTCTGCTCAGTGTAAAACTGGGCTGTGGGACTTTGTCATTGGAGACCTAGTCAGCATGGGCTGGGTCACTGGTGACCAGGTCAAGGGGTGCTATTCCGTGGAGGCTGGTCACATGGGACCTAGTCAGCAGGGCATGTCCTCATCAGTGAGGTTCTTGTCAGTGGGGCCCTGGTCAGGGCAGCCTGGTCAGTGGAACCTAATCAGTGGTGGCCTGTTCAGAGAGAGCGTGGTCAGTGGTGGCTTTTGTAGCACTGGTTTATGGGGTGACCTGGTCAGTGGGGATCTGAGCAGTGGTTGCCTATTCAGTGGGTCCTACTCACTAGGGTCACGGTCGGACATCTGGTCACCTCAGGCCTGGTTAGTAGGGGTCTGGTCAGTGGTAGCCTGTTCCCTGGAGGCCTGGTCAGTGGGGCCAGGCAATGGGGTCATGATCGGTGGAACCTGATTAGTGAGGCCTTGTCAGTAAGGACCTGGTCAGTGGCGCCTCGTCAGAAAGGACCTGATTACTGGGTCAGTGAGTCTTTGTCAGTGAGCCCCTGGTCAGTAAGGTCCTGGTCACTGGGGGCC
>NW_022294906.1:0-1295 GCF_002776525.5 Piliocolobus tephrosceles
AATCCTAAAAGAAGACTTCTAGGATGGGTTGGTAAAGAACTGCTGACGTATTGAACCCTCTCTCTTTGTACCTGGAACTTTCATAATTACCTTAGTTCTCCAGGCCAATTTTGCAATTATCTTTGTTCTCTGCTTCAAAATACATTTACCACTGAAAGAAGTTGAGCACATAAAAGGGACATTGTCCAGTGGTACATATGAGGCAGGAGACATGATATACTTAAAATTATAAACTAAAAGTTTTCTGATATGAAAAGCATGGGCAACACTTGAATTTCATAGGAGAGAGGATCACAAATGGCAAATGGTGGTCCAGAGATCAAATTGTCCAACGGTATAAAATGAGCCTGCCATATCACTTAGGGTACATGCCTTAACACAAATTTAAAAAAGGGGTCAAACCCTTGTTTAAAGATAAATGTAAGCTGGTGTGGAGGCACATGTGTGCAGTTCCAGCTACTCAGGAGGCTTGAAAGTAAAGCCCATCCTCTGACCTGTCTTCTCCTGACCCTGGCTTTTAATCTCATGACTCTTCCACCTGTTTCTTTCCCACAGTTCCTCTATTTCATAAAAATTCAACTGGTGTCTGTTTTTCTTTAATCAGAGTCAAGCCCTCTGGAGAGGGCAATAATAAAGCATGGGAAGGGAGAAGAGCATGAAGGTTGGCTGTATGGTTACAACAAAAAGCAAACAAACAACAATTTACTTGAAACTAAACTGGACTTCATCAAAATTTAAAATTTTTGTGTAATCAAAGGAAACCTGCAGAATGGAAAAAAAAAATACTTCAAATGATATCTTTGATAATGGATCAACATCCAGAATATAGAAAAGATTCCTACAGCACATCAATAAATAAATAACCCAACTAAAAAATAGGCAAAGGACTTACATAGACATTTTCCCAAAGAAGATATACAAATGGCCATGAAACACATGAAAGATGCTCAACATCAGTGACTACTAAGGAAATGTATATCAACACCACAATAAGATACCACTTCATACCCATTCAGATGGCAATCATCAAAAATCCAGGAAATAGTAAGTGTTGGTGAGGATGTAGCCAGTCGGAACTCTTGTGCTTTGCTAGTGGACCCTACATTGCTATGGTCATGGTGGAAAAGAGTACAGTGGTTCCTAAATTTTTTTTAAAAAATAAGGAACCCAGGCTGGGTGCGGTGGCTCATGCCTGTAATCCCAGCACTTTGGGAGGCTGAGGCGGGCAGATCACAAGGTCAGGATTTCGAGACCAGCCTTACCAACAAAGTGAAATCCTGTCTTTACTCAAAATA
>NW_022294907.1:0-4533 GCF_002776525.5 Piliocolobus tephrosceles
GGACCCACTTGAGCAGGCAGACTGCCCCTTCTCAGATCTCAACCTCCATGTTGGGAGATCCACTGCTCTCTTCAAAGCTGTCAGACAGAGTCGTTCGCGTCTGCACAGGCTTCTGCTCCTTTAGCTGAGCCCTGTCCCCAGAGGCGGAGTCTACAGAGACAGGCAGGTTTCCTTGAGCTGCTGTGAGCTCCACCCAGTTAGAGCTTCCCAGCGGCTTTATTTACCTACTTAAGCCTCAGGGATGGCGGGCGCCCCTCCCCCAGCCTCGCTGCTGCCTTGCGGTTAGATTGCCACAGACTGCTGTGTTAGCAAGGAGGGAGGCTCCGTGGGCGTGGGACCCTCCCAGCCAGGTGTGGGATATAATCTCCGGTGTGCCGGTGTTACAGCGCAGTATTGGGGTTGGAGTTACCCGATTTTCCAGGTTTTGTGTTTCTCAGTTCCCCTGGCTAGGAAAAGGGACTCCCTTCCCCCTCGCGCTTCCCAGGTGAGGCGATGCCTCGCCCTGCTTCACCTCTCGCTGGTCAGGCTGCAGCAGCTGACCCGCACGGATTGTCCGGCACTCCCGAGTGAGATGACCCCAGTACCTCAGTTGACAATGCAGAAATCACCGGTCTTCTGTGTCGCTTGCGCTGGGAGATGGAGACTGAAGCTGTTCCTATTCGGCCATCTTGCTCCGCCCTCCTTTTCCTTGTGTTTTGTTCATGACTTATAAACTGCTGAAGTAAAAGGCTATGTTAAAAATTCTGGTGGGTGTAATAATAAGCAAGTATTTAAAATATTTAATTTTTGTTAAATAATTTCTTAAAGAAACCATCAGGAAAGCAAGTGAATAAATACAAACAACAAAAACCATCTGTTATACCCCTAGGTCAAATAATGAAAATAATTAGGATCTTACTGACATATAAATGAATCTTGCAAATGATAGAAGATTTTAAATCAAAGAAATATTGGGAAACTCTGTAATAATGAAACCTTAAATAGTCCTCGAACATATTTGACATTGACATAAAATGCCAATAAAGAAAAGCTGTGTAATAGCTACACTCAGACAGATGGTTTACTAAAAGAATTCATTGAAATTTTCCTTATCCTCCACTTGCTATTGTCTCAATGGTGAACAGTGAAATAACCAGCTGTTTTATTTTATGTTGCAAATAAGATATTAATTTGACTTTTAAAATATTTTCAAGCATCATGTTCAATATTTATGCCTTTTTCTTTTATCTTGTTGAAATGAGCAGAAATCATTTATAGTGTTTTATCAATTTTGGTTGAGAAATTTTTGCTGCTTTTACAGTGAGTATAATTTTTGGCAGACAGAGAAATTAGTTATCGTGATCCACAGCACATAATCCTGCACATATATAAAACTCTATGTATATTCATTGTGCCTAAAATCCCATGGTATAAACAAACTTCTGTTGTTTTCATCCCATTGAAAGTACTAAGCTTAAAAAGTTAATTTTCTTAGCATACTCTCGTTATTCTCTGTATCATTTAAAAATTGTTTTTTAAATTTTCATTCTGAGTTATGATATCCGTATATTAAAAATCGCTATTGAAAGAAAAACACCAAACTTTTAAAATAAACACACTTGCATTAAAATAACTTTTTCTTTTTGTACAACTAAGCATTTGTGTTGAATTATAATGAAAGAATGTTCAGGAAAAGCTGATAAAAATCTAGTGGTTCAGTCAATCAATAGTCTATGTCTTTGTATTTTATTTCTTTTTTGGCCTTCTTCTTATGTATGGAGTTGTTAGTTCTCAGAGAGCAGGATCGTTTATATACTTCTATAGAACACCAGAGCAGAAGAACTAAGAACATTTTTTAAAAATCATAACATGCTTTGTGCTTTTATTTCTTTTAAATGGGAATGAATATAGACACAGCACATGAATCCATTTCCTTCATTTGCCATGTGGCATATGCTTCTCATGTTTGCCATTCCAAATTAATTTAAATCAGATTATCAGATTCTTATATTTTATAAACTACTGAATTGAATCACTTTGTACCACTGTCAATTATATCATGTGGACAAATTTGCTTAATTCTTGTATTTTTCATTACCGTGCTAAAGGCATTTGATTGCACTTTGGTAACTTCAGCTGTCAAAAAAGCCAGAATAAAACGTCAGAACGAAGATCGAATGGGTTTCCTTTCATTACCTCTGCAAGGGACTCATTTTTTAAATGTATATGACCATTCTAACTATGGCAGAATTTTATGATAAGGAAAAATAAATTGTACCCTAAGGTATTATTCCCATTTTGATGAATTGTAAAGTATGTTAAAATTGGTCATTACAGACTATAATTCTTCATGGATCCAAACCCTGCTAATATAATTTTTTTGAATTATAAAAAAATAGAGATCAATTTAATTGGTGCTATTAAATGACAGTGCATTCAGACTGCAGCAATGTAAAATGACAGTACCAGATATCAGGGACTGGTATATTTGTACTCCTGTTGTTTTGAATGAAAACAGCTTTGCCTCCTGGTATAGCCAAATGAGAATGACAGTGGAACCCAAATCATTACACTATGTTTGAGGCTTGAAGGACACTTGAATTTTTATTTCACAGGAAAGAAAATAACATTGTTCCCTAAAAAAGGCAGAAATTCTGTTAAAATATGCCTATATAATAATTGAATCGTGAGGGTAAAATATGGTCATACACTAAATAAACTCTCAAAGAACAAAATGAGATCTGGTCTTATCTGAGAGAAGAAAATGAGATCTGGTCTTAAACAGCAGAGTAAAGCTTGGATTTTAAACAATGTGTTAATGTAATTTTTCTCACAGATTTCTCAGCAATCTTCTAACGATACTGAATTTCCCAATATAAATTTTTTTCTTCATCATAGGTCATATTTAAACTGTCATTTCTTCTTTTTACTAATGGTTGGACATTCAGACCTGGTAGTATGCTAGACAGTCATATCTGGTTTCCTATTTAATTCACATATTTCATAGAGCAGGGATTATATAATCCTCATAGGTATGGAAAATAAATTTGAGGAATTTCACAACTTTCTCTAAAACACACAACTAATGGGGCAGAACTGGAACTTATAAGTTATCACCTATTTTTGTTCTAAACCTTTTGGCCTTTGATTTTTCTCATTTTTATTATCTTCCTCTTGCTGTTACATTTTTGCACTGCAGCTAGTATGCAAAAACACTTAATAAAAATTTTCCAAATCTAAATAAAGTTTTTAATTTTTAAATAGAGTACATGTTATTTTAAACAAAGCTTAAAATTTTAAAAAAAGCACCATCATGTGGAATCTCAAAAAATATTCCAACTGCATAGATGAATCCCACAAGAATAAGTCCACTTTAAACACAAAAGAACAAAAACCAGATTCCAGTCTGACTACTCAACAACATTAAATGTTAGGGAAAAAAGGAACATACAGCTGTTTTTTATTTTAAATATTAAAAGTCAAGATTTCTAAACTATGTATTAATACCAGATGTCAACAAACGAGGTTCTATAAAGAGAATAAAAAAAGTCTTAGTAACCTTCTTGAATGCCTACCAGAATAGAGGTACTAGGACAATGAAGTAATGGATCAAAAGAATATTCACATTTAATTATTAGAATAATTTCTTAAAGTTTTATAATGTGAAAAAAGGTCAAAAAAAGTTAGGATTTTAACTGCAGAATACATCCACAAAGATTGGAAAGTAGGCGTTCACAAAAACAACAAGCTCTTCATTTTCCACCAACATAGTAAAAAAATAAAATAAAATGAATTCTCATTCATTGGGATAGCTTAATATGAAGAGACTATGAGAAAACTTTAACTTCTGTAGCACAATGCTGTGAGACAACATAGACCTTGGCATTTTTCAGTTCAAGATTTGAATTCTTATTCTAACACTTTCAAATTTTACGACCTTGTGCAAGTTAGTTACTCAGAGCCTGACTACCCACATCAGTAGTGGTAATATAATACCTATCTTACTGAATTATTTTGAAGGTGAAATTCCAGTGCAGTGCCGGGCATACTTAATTTATGTATAAACCTCTTCTCTCTCACCCTTTATTTTATTTACATAGATCAAACAATTTTTTTGTAGGATTATGTTACATATTTTCATGTGACTAAAATATATTTCCACATATATTTTCTGATTCCCTCTATAATGTGGAAATAACTTTTTCTTGATTCTAGACACTTCAGTGGAATATTTTTAATGGTTTCATTTTAATTTCTTGTATTTTTGGTAAATATTTCATCTCTTACTTTGTTTTAAAATTTTACTCTTTTGGGGGCGGAGCAAGATGGCCGAATAGGAAAAGCTTCAGTCTCCATCTCCCAGCGTGAGCGACACAGAAGACCGGTGATTTCTGCATTTTCAACTGAGAGTCTGCCTCTGGGGACAGGGCTCAGATAAACAAGCAGAAGCCTGTACAGACGCGAACGACTCTGACAGCTTTGAAGAGAGCAGTGGATCTCCCAACACGGAGGTTGAGATCTGAGAAGGGGCAGTCTGCCTGCTCAAGTGGGTCC
>NW_022294908.1:0-1176 GCF_002776525.5 Piliocolobus tephrosceles
CGAGCGTGCCTCTCTCCCCTGCAGCTGCACAGGCAGAAACCAGGGGCCGTGAGTCTGAGGCAGTGTGTTTGGTTCCTGACAGGTAATCTTTTGGGAGACCATCCCATACAATTAGTGTTACATTTCTCAAAAAGGAAGTGTGACTTTTATAGAAAAATCGATTCCATTTGGGAGAAAGGTCTAATAAAACCACAAAAGGATAATACATTCATACAACAACAAATTCAATTCATCTGTCACAAACTGAAATCCCAAAGCCCTCTGGGCACACAGCTGCTTTTCTGAGCTGAAATTCAACTCCAGTTGAGAAACACGTCAACTTTTCTAAAAAGATATCTTTTTCACATGCCTTAAATAAAAATTCCTTTCCCACCCTTGTCATTTTCCAGATTTAATGGCTCTGTTGGCCTTCCTCTCATTTAGGCCACGAGCACTGACTTCATGTCTGCCACCGCCGGGACTCCAAGGGAGGCACCCTAGGGAACACCGATGACCACAGCACAGCGACACCCTCAAGGAGCACACACGGGGAAGGCAAGATGATACAATCGCAGCCTTCACACAGAAAAGAACTTGGCATCCATACCCCATCCCATTTCGAGAAAACAATGATGCTGAGTCAGTAATATTTAGGGAACAGCCTGCAGTGCGGAGGAACGCAGGAGGGGGCTCCATGCGGGGAAGAGCACCTTCAGAAGGGGCATGCAAGCAACGTGGAGGCAGGAGAGGCCCCCACGCACAAGGGCCAGCCTGGGGGCCTGCAAAAATGCCCATGCATCTGGGAGAGGGAGAGAGGACAAGATACTTAAATGCTCCAAAATGAATAGAAGCCTCCCAAGAACCTCCCCCGAAATGGGGCAGGGATTTACAAAAGACCAAACCGAGCACGCGCAGTTAGTTACCTGAGCATAGCGCCAGGAGAGGGAGCTATGGAGGAAGAAACAGGGTCCCTAGAAGCCTGAGCCTCTACTCCCAGCTCTGCGGCTCGTTCACCCTATGACCTTGGTGAAGGCTCTTAGCTTCTGTGAGCCACAAGAGAATCACGGAAAAACAGAAGATATGAAAACTGCTCTGCCTTTTTCACAGAACTGCTGAGGGAATAAAATCAGATAATGAATTTTAAAATTCTCTGTGAATTACGAAGCAAATACGAACGTATGAAATCATTCTTACCAT
>NW_022294909.1:0-1137 GCF_002776525.5 Piliocolobus tephrosceles
TTCACCCACCTTGGCCTCCCAAAGTGCTGGGATTACAGGCACGAGCCACCACACTTGGCCTGGGATATTCTTGATTATAACTGTAACATATCCCTTTAATAAAAACAAAACAACAACAACCAAAAAAACAGCTGTCTGAAAACTCTCGAAATTAAAGAGCTTACTTGGACAGGGATTTGGACACCAGTTGAATGGCCCAGCACACCATAGTTACATGGGCCACTTGGCCTGTTAGATCCTTAGGGTATTCGAAGCCATGTGGATATTTGCATTTCTGCCTCTGGATATCGTGTTAGTATGAATTCAGCTAGTGTTTGAGGGCCAGGCTCAGATCCAGGAAAACAAGAGCCCTTGCCCTCACAGCACTTCTCTTCCTTGTGTGTGTGTTAGGAAAATAGAAAGCATAAGATATTTTTTTCAATGAGCTGGGAAGATGGAAAAATAAGCTTAAGATGTTTACTTGTTCAGAAGAAGGGAAGTGCAAGGAACACTCAGCTTTGCTGCTGCTGAAGGAGGCCCCTGGTGGAGGCTGTTTCAGAGGTGGGGTTTCTCTGAGAAAGGCGGTAAGAGGCAAATAGGATACCCCATCTGGTTTGCCAGAGATGGGGAAAGTTAGTATCCCCAAAACAGCCTCAGCATTCTGGCAAAGGCTTTGGAAAACCAGCTAGGGTGTGGGACCTTGTTGGCCGCTGGGTAGAAGGAAATCTTTGCTGGTCCCGAGGACTGTACTGTTCTTCCACTGCTATAAAGAACTATCTGAGGCTGGGTCATAAGGAAAAAAAGGTTTAATTGGCATACAGTTCTGTGGGCTGTACAGGCTTCTACATCTGGGGAAACTTACAGAGTGGAAGGTGAAGGGGAGGCCGGCATGTCTTCACATGGCTGGAAGGGGAGAGAGAGTGAAGGGGAAGGTGCCATGCACCTCCAAACAACCAGATCTCAGGAGAACTATCATGAGGACAGCACTTGGGGGATTGTGCTAAACCGTTAGAAACCACCCCCATGAGTCAGTCACCTCCCACCAGGGCCCACCTCCAACACAGGGTTAGAGTTCAGCATGAGATTTGGGTGGGGACACACAGCCACACCATGTCAGGCTTCCCATTCTTCTCCTGCACGTGCTTCGCAAATGGTTCT
>NW_022294910.1:0-15126 GCF_002776525.5 Piliocolobus tephrosceles
CCAAAAATAAATTATAAAGTATTTCTAAATACCAAAATAAAATGAAGAATTTAGTCAGTTGGTTTCACAAAGAAGGAAAATTTGGTTAATAGCAGAGAGTATCATCTCTATGATATTTGTGATTATTTGATCAATGTTCTAAGATGGATACAATGGCAAGTAATTACAAAATTAAAAGGAACAACTGGTACCAGCCACTGCAAAAACCTACCAAATTGTAAAGAACATTGACACTATGAAGAAACTGTGTCAACTGACGGGCCAAACAACCAGCTAGCATCATAATGACAGGATCAAATTCACACATAACAATATTAACCTTAAATGTAAACTAGCTAAATGCCCCAATTGAAACACATAGACTGGCAAATTAGATAGTCAAGACTCATCGGCATGCTGTATTCAGGAGACCTATCTCATGTGTAAAGAAACACATAGGCTTAAAATAAAGGGATGAAGGAATATTTACCAAGCAAGTGGACAAGTGGAAAGCAAAAAAAAAGTTGCAGTCCCAATCTCTGATAAAAGAGACTTTAAACCAGCAAAGATCAAGAGGGACAAAGAAGGATATTACATGATGGTAAAGGGATCAATGCAACAAGAGCTAATTGTCCCGAATATATATGCACCCAATACAAGGAGCACACAGATTCATAAAGCAAATTCTTAGAGATCTGCAAAGAGACTTGGACTCCCACATAATAATAGTGGGAGACTTTAACACCCCACTATCAATATTAAACAGATCAAGACAGAAAATTAACAAAGATACTCAGGACTTGAACTCAGCTCTGGACCAAGCAGACCTAATAGACATCTACAGAGCTCTCGACCCCTAATCAATAGAATATACATTCTTCACAGCACCTCATCACATTTACTCTAAAATTGACCACATATTTGGAAGTGAATCACTCCTCAGAAAATGTAAAAGAATGGAAATCATAACAAACAGTCTCTCAGACCATAGGGCAACCAAACTAGAACTCAGGATTACTAAATGCCCACAAGAGAAAGCCAGAAAGATGTAAAATCGATACCCTAACATCAAAATTAAGAGAACTAGAGAAGCAAGGACAAGCAAATTCAAAAGCTAGCAGAAGACAAGAAATAACTAAGAGCAGAAATGAAGGAGATAGAGGCATGAGAAACCCATCAAAAAAAATCAATGGATCCAAGAGCTGGTTTTTTGGAAAGATCAACAAAATAGACCACTACCAGACTAAAAAGAAAAGAGAGAAGAATCAAATAGATGCAATAAATGATATAGGGAATATCACCACTGATCCCACAGAAATACAAACTACCATCGGAGAATAAACACCTCTACGCAAATGAATTACAAAAATCTAGAAGAGATGGATAAATTCTTGGATACATATACACTCCCAAATCCAAACCAGGAAGAAGTCAAATCCCTGAATAAACCAATAACAAGTACTGAAATTGAGGCAGCAATTAATAGCCTACCAACCAAAAACAGTCAAGGACCAGAAGGATTAACAGCTGAATTCTACCAGAGATAGAGGAGCTGGTACCATTACTTCCGAAACTATTCCAAACAATGGAAAAAGAGGGACTCCTCCCTAACTCATTTTATGAGACCAGCATCATCCTGATACAAAAACCCAGAAGAGACACAACAAACAAAAATCTCAAGCCAATATTACTGATGAACATTGATGCAAAAATCCTCAATAAAAGACTGACAAACCGAATCCAGGAGCACATCAAAATGCTTATCCACCATGGGCAAGTCGGATTCATACCTGGGATCCAAGGCTGGATGAACATACACAAATCAGTAAACGTAATCCATCACATAAACAGAACCAATGACAAAAACTACATGATTATCTCAATAGATGGAGAAAAGGACTTCAACAAAATTCAACACCCCTTCATTCTAAAAAAAAAAACTCTCAATAAACTGGGAATCAATGGAATATATATCAAAATAATGAGCTATGTATGAAAAACCCACAACCAATGTCATACTGAATGGACAAAAACTGGAAGCATTCTCTTTGAAAACTGGCACAAGAGAAGGATGCCCTCTCTCACCACTCCTATTCAACATACTATTGGAAGTTCTGGCCAGGGCAATCAGTCAAAAGAAATAAATAAAAGGCATTCAAGTAGGAAGAGAGGAAGTCACTCTGGTTGCAGATGACATGATTGTGTGTTTAGAAAACCCCGTCTTCTCAGCCCAAAATCTCCTTAAGCTGATAAGCAACTTCAGCAAAGTTTCAGGATACAAAATCCATGTGCAAAAATCACAAGCATTCCTATACACCAATAACAGAGAGCAAAATCATGAGTGAACTCCCATTCACAGTTCCTACTAAGAGAAAAAAAGTACCTAGGAATACAACTTACAAGGGATGTGAAGGACCTCTTCAAGGAGAACTACAAACCTCTGCACAAGGGAGTAAGAGAAGATACAAACAAATGGAAAAACATTCCATGCTCAAGGATAGGAAGTCAATATCGTGAAAATGGACTTACTGCCCAAAAGAATTTGTAGATTCAATGCTATCCCCATCAAGCTACCACTGACTTTCCTCACAGAATTGGAAAAAACTAAGCTCCATATGGAACCAAAAAAGAGCCCGCATAGCCAGGACAATCCTGGGCAAGAAGAACAAAGCTGGAGGCATCATACTACCTGACTTTATACTACAAGGCTACAGTAACCAAAACAGCATGGTACTGGTACCACAACAAAGATACAGACCAATGGAACGGAACAGAGGCCTAAGAAATAACACCACACTTCTACCCCCATCTGATCTTTGACAAACCTGACACAAGCAATGGAGAAGAGATTCCCTATTTAATAAATGGTGTTGGGAAAACTGGCTAGCCATATGCAAATAACTGAAACTGCACTCCTTCTTTACACCTTATACTAAAGCCAACTCGAGATGGATCAAAGACTTAAATATGAGACCTAGGAACATAAAAATCCTAGAAGACAACCTGGGCACTACCGTTGAGGACATAGGCAAGAGCAAAGATGTCATGTCTGAAACACCAAAAGCAATGCCAACAAAAGCCAAAATTGACAAATGGCATCTCACTAAACTAAAGAGCTTCTGCACAACAAAAGCAACTACCATCAGGGTGAACAGGCAACCTACAGAATGGGAGAAAATTTTTGCAATCTATCCATCTGACAAAGGGCTAATATCCAGAATCTACAAAGAACAAATAAATTTGCAAGAAATATAAACCCCATCAACAAGTGGGCAAAGGATATGAACAGACACTTCTGAAAAGAAGACATTTATGCAGCCAACAGACATATGAAAAAATGTTCATCATCACTGGCCATAAGAAAAATGCAAATCAAAACCACAATGAGATACCATCTCATACCAGCTGCAATGGCGATCATTAAAAATTCAGGAAACAGGTGCTGGAAAGGATGTGGAGAATTAGGAAAGTATTTTATACTGTTGGTGGGACTGTAAACTAGTTCAACCATTGTGGAAGACAATATAGCGATTCCTCAAGGATCTAAAACTAGAAATACCATTTGACCCAGCCATCCCATTGCTGGGTATATACCCAAAGGAGTACAAATCATGCTGTGATAAAGACACATGCACATGTATGCTTATTGTGGCAGTATTCACAATAGTAAAGACTTGGAACCAACTCAAATGTCCACCAATGATAGACTGGATTAAGAAAAGGTGGCGCATGGTGGGGCGGTTCCAAGATGGCCGAAAAGGAACAGCTCCAGCCTCCAGCTCCCAGCTTGAGTGACACAGAAGACAGGTGATTTCTGCATTTCCAACTGAGCTACTGGGTTCATCTCACTGGGGCCTGTCGGACAGTGGGTGTGGCCCAACGAGTGAGAACCAAAGCAGGGCAAGGCATCTCCTCACCCAGGAAGCCCAAGGGGGAAGGGAATTCCCTTTCCTAGCCAAGGGAAACCATGACACACAACACCTGGAAAATCAGATCACTCCCACCCTGATACTATGCTTTACCAAGGGTCTTAGCAAATGGAACACCAGGAGATGATATGCCACACCTGGCTCGGAGGGTCCCACGCCCACAGAGCCTCTCTCACTGCTAGCACAGCAGTCTGAAATCTAAGCGCATGGTGGCAGCGAGGCTGGGGGAGGGACGCCCACCATTGCTGAAGCTTAATTAGGTAAACAAATTGGCCAGGAAGTTCGAACTGGGAGGCCTGCCTTCCTCTGCAGACTCCACCTCTGGGGACAGGGCATAGCCAAACAAAAGGCAGCAGAAACCTCTGCAGATTTAAATGTCCCTGTCTGACTGCTTTGAAGAGAGTGATTCTCCCAGCATGGAGTTTGAGATCTGAAAATGAACAGACTGCCTGCTCAAGTGGGTCCCTGAACCCCGAGTAGCCTAACTGGGAGACACCCCCAACTAGGGGCAGACTGACACCTCACACCTCACATGGCTGGGTACCTCTCTGAGACGAAGCTTCCAGAGGAATGATCAGACTGCAACATTTGCTATTCAGCAATATTCACTCTTCTGGAGCCTCTGCTGCTGATACCCAGGCAAACAGGAGTGGACCTCAAGCAAACTCCAGCAGACCTACAGCTGAGGGTGCTGACTGTTAGAAGGAAAACTAACAGAAAGGACATCCACACCAAAACTCCATCTGTACATCATCATCATCATCAAAGACCAAAGGTAGATAAAACCACAAAGATGGGGGAAAAGTAGTGCAGAAGAGCTGAAAATTCTACAAATCAGAGCGTCTCTCCCCCTTCAAAGAAACACAGCTCCTCATCAGCAACGGAACAAAGTAGGATGGAGACTGACTTTGATGAGCTGAGAGAAGGCTTCAGGTGATCAAACTTCTCCGAGCTAACGGAGGAAGTTCGAACCCAGCGCAAAGAAGCTGAAAACCATGAAAAAAATTTGACGAATGGCTAACTAGATAACCAATATAGAGAAGACCTTAAATGACCTGACGGACCTGAAAACCATGACACAACAACTACGTGACAAATGCGCAAGCTTGAGTAACCTACTCATTCAGCTGGAAGAAAGGGTATCAGTGATTGAAGATGAAATAAATGACATGAAGCAAGAAGAGAGGTTTAGAGAGAAAAGTAAAAAGAAATCAACAAAGCCTCCAAAAAATATGGGACTATATTGAAAACACCAAATCTGCATCTGATTGGTGTATATGAATGTGACGGGGAAAATGGAACCAAGTTGGAAAACACTCTGCAGGATATTATCCAGGATAACTTTCCCAACCTAGCAAGGTAGGCCAGACTTCAAATTCGGCAAATACAGAGAACAACACAAAGATAGTCCTCTAGAAGAGCAACTCCAAGACACATAATTGTCAGATTCACCAAAGTTGAAATGAAGGAAAAAATGTTAACGGCAGCCAGAGAGAAAGGTTGGCTTACCCACAAAGGGAAGCCCATCAGACTAACAGCAGATCTCTCGGCAGAAACTCCACATGCCAGAAGAGAGTGGGGACCAATATTCAACACTCTCAAA
The DNA here is from genome assembly GCF_002776525.5 of Piliocolobus tephrosceles. Lineage (NCBI taxonomy): Eukaryota > Metazoa > Chordata > Mammalia > Primates > Cercopithecidae > Piliocolobus > Piliocolobus tephrosceles. The sequence goes on from NW_022294910.1 coordinate 5,512, forward strand.
AGAATTTTCAACCCAGAATTTCATATCCAACCAAACTAAACTTCATAAGCGAAGGAGAAATAAATTCCTTAACAGACAAGCAAATGCTTAGAGATTCTGTCACCACCAGGCCTGCCCTACAAGAGATCCTGAAGGAAGCACTACACATGGAGAGGAACAACTGGTACCAGCCACTATAAAAACATGCCATAATGTAAAGAGTATCAGTGCTAGGAAGAAACTACATCAACTAACGAGCAAAATAACCAGCTAACATCATAATGACAGGATCAAGTTCACACGTAACAATATTAACCTTAAATGTAAATGGGCTAATGCTCCAATTAAAAGACACAGACTGCCAAATTGGATAAAGACTCAAGACCCATCAGTGTGCTGTATTCAGGAGACCCATTTCACATGCAGAGACACACATAGGCTCAAAATACAGGGATGGAGGAAGATCTACCAAGCAAATGGAAAACAAAAAAAGGCAGGGGTTGCAATCCTAGCCTCTGATAAAACAGACTTTAAACAAACAAAGATCATAAGAGACAAAGAAGGCCATTACATAGTGGTAAAGGGATCAATTCAACAAGAAGCGCTAACTATCCTAAATATATTTACGCCCAATACAGGAGCACCCAGATTCATAAAGCAAGTCCTTAGAGACCTACAAAGACACTTAGACTTCCATACAATAATAATGGAAGACTTTAACACCCCATTGTCAACATTAGACAGATCAACAAGACAGAAAGTTAACAAGGATATCCAGGAATTGAACTCTACTCTGCACCAAGCGGACCTAATAGACATCTACAGAACTCTCCACCCCAAATAACAGAATATACATTCTTCTCAGCACCACATTGCACTTATTCCAAAATTGACAACATAGTTGGAAGTAAAGCACTACTCAGCAAATGTAAAAGAACAGAAATGATAACAAACTCTGAGACCACAGTGCAATCAAACTAGAACTCAGGATTAAGAAACTCAACACCACACAACTACATGGAAACTGAACAACCTGCTCCTGAATGACTACTGGGTACATAATGAAGTGAAGGCAGAAATAAAGATGTTTTTTGAAACCAATGAGAACAAAGATACAACATACCAGAATCTCTGGGACATATTTAAAGTGGTGTGTAGAGGGAAATTTATAGCACTAAATGCCCACAAGAGAAAGCAGGAAAGACACCCTAACATCACAATTGAAGGAACTAGAGAAGCAAGAGCAAACACATTCAAAAGCTAGCAGAAGTCAAGAAATAGAGCAGAACTGAACGAGACAGAGACACAAACACCCTTCAAAAAATCAATTAAGTCCTGGAGCTGGTTTTTTGAAAAGATCAACAAAATTGATAGACTGCTAGCAAGACTAATGAAAAGAGAGAAAAATCAAATAGATGCAATAAAAAATGATAAAGGAGATATCACCACCGACCCCACAGAAATTCAAAATATCATCAGAGAATGCTATAAACACCTGTATGCAAATAAATTAGAAAACCTAGAAGAAATGGATAAATTCCTGGACACATACACTCTCCCAAGACTAAACCAGGAAGAAGTTGAATCCTTGAATAGACCAATAACAGGTCCTGAAATCGAGACAATAATTAATAGCCTACCAACAAAAAAAGTAGAAGACCAGACGGATTCACAACTGAATTCTACCAGCGGTACAAGGACAAGTTGCTACCATTCCTCTGAAACTATTCCAATCGATAGAAAAAGAGGGAATCCTCCCTAACTCATTTTATAAGGCCAGCATCATCCTGATACCAAAACCTTGCAGAGACACAACAAAAAAAGAGAATTTTAGACCAATATCCCTGATGAACATTGATGCAAAAATCCTCAGTAAAATACTGGCAAACCAAATCCATCAGCACATCAAAAAGCTTATCCACCATGATCAAATGGGCTTCATCCCTGGGATGTGAGGCTGGTTCAACATAGGCAAATCAACAAACATAATCCAGCATATAAACAGAACCAAAGACAAAAACCACATGATTATCTCAATAGATGCAGAAAAGGCCTTTGACAAAATTCAACAGCTCTTCATGCTGAAAACTCTCAATAAATTCGGTATTGATGGAACATATTTCAAAATAATAAGCTATTTATGACACACCCACTGCCAATATCATACTGAATGGGCAAAAACTGGAAGCACTCCCCTTGAAAACTGGCACAAGACAGGGATGCCCTCTCTCACCACACCTATTCAACATAGTGTTGGAAGTTCTGGCCAGGGCATTCAGGCAGGAGAAAGAAATAAAGGGTATTCAATTAGGAAAAGAGGAAGTCAAATTGTCCCTGTTTGCAGATGACATGATTGTATATTTAGAAAACCCCATCGTCTCAGCCCAAAAACTCCTTAAGCCAATAAGCAACTTCAGCAGAGTTTCAGGATACAAAATCAATGTGCAAAAATCACAAGCATTCTTATACACCAGTAACAGACAAACAGCCAAATCATGAATGAACTCCCATTCACAGTAGCTTCAAAGAGAATAAAATACCTAGAAATCCAACCTACAAGGGATGTGAAGGAGCTCTTCAAGGAGAACTACAAACCACTGCTCAATTAAATAAAAGAGGACACAAACAAATGGAAGAACATTCCATGCTCATGGATAGGAAGAATCAATATTGTGGAAATGGCCATACTGCCCAAGTTAATTTATAGATTCAATGCCATCCCCATCAAGCTACCAATGACTTTCTTCACAGAATTGGAAAAAACTACTTTAAAGTTCATATGGTACCAAAAAAGAGCCCGCATTGCCAAGACAATCCTAAGCCAAAAGAACAAAGCTGGAAACGTCACGCTACACAACAAAGCTGCACGTTGTGCGCATGTATCCTAGAACTTCAAGCCAAAAGAACAAAGCTGGAAATGTCAAACTATACTACAAGGCTACAGTAACCAAAACAGCATGGTACTGGCACCAAAACAGAGATCTAGACCAATGGAACAGAACAGAGCCCTCAGAAATAATGCCACATATATACAACCATCTGATCTTTGACAAACCTGACAAAAAACAAGAAATGGGTGAAGAATTCCCTCTTTAACAAATGGTGCTGGGAAAACTGGCTAGCCATAAGTAGAAAGCTGAAACTGGATCCCTTCCTTACACCTTATACAAAAATTACTTCAAGATAGATGAAAGACTTAAAACTTAGACCTAAAACCATAAAAACCCTAGAAGAAAACCTAGGCAATACCATTCAGGACATAGGCATGGGCAAGGACTTCATGTCTGAAACACCAAAAGCAAGAACAACAAAAGCCAAAATTGACAAATGGGATCTAATTAAACTAAAGAGCTTCTGCACAGCAAAAGAAACTACCATCAGAGTGAACAGCCAACCTACAGAATGGGAGAAAATGTTTGTGTTCTCATCTGACAAAGGGCTAGTATCCAGAACCTACAAAGAACTCAAACAAATTTACAAGAATACAACAACCCCATCAAAAAGTGGACAAAGGATGTGAGTAGATACTTCTCAAAAGAAGACATTTATGCAGCCAACAGACACATGAAAAAATGTTCATCATCACTAGCCATCAAAGAAATGCAAATCAAAACCACAATGAGATACCATCTCACACCAGTTAGAATGACGATCATTAAAAAGTCAGGAAACAACAGGTGCTGGAGAGGATGTGGAGAAATAGGAACACTTTTACACTGTTGGTGGGACTGTAAAGTAGTTCAACCATTGTGGAATACTGTGGCGATTCCTCAAGGGTCTAGAACTAGAAATACCATTTGACCCAGCCATCCCATTATTGGGTATATACCCAAAGGATTATAAATCATGTTGCTATAAAGACACATACACATGTATGTTTATTGCAGCAGTATTCACAATAGCAAAGACTTGGAACCAACCCAAATGTCCATTAGTGAGAGACTGGATTAAGAAAATGTGGTACATACACACCATGGGATAATATGCAGCCATATAAAAGGATGAGTTCATGTCCTTTGTCGGGACATGGCTGAAGGTTGAAACCATCATTCTCAGCAAACTATCGCAAGAACAGAAAACCAAATATCTCATGTTCTCACTCATAGATGGGAATTGAGCAATGAGAACACTTAGACACAGGAAGGGGAACATCACACACTCGGGCCTGTTGTGGGGTGTGGGTGGGGGGGAGGGATAGCATTAGGAGATATACCTAATGTAAATGACAAGTTAATGGGTGCAGCACACCAACGTGGCACTTGTTTACATATGTAACAAACCTGCACGCTGTGCACATGTACCCTAGAACATCAAACATCATTAAAAGAAAAAAAATGTGGAACATACACACAATGGAATCCTATGCAGCCATACAAAAGGATGAGTTCACATCCTTTGTAAGGATATGGATGAAGCTGGAAACCATCACTCTGAGCAAACTATCACAAGGACAGAAAACCAAACACCACATGTTCTCACTCATAGGTGGGAATTGAACAATGAGAACACTTGGACACAGGGTGGGGAACATCAAACACCAGGGCCTGTTGTGGGGCAGGGGAAGGGGGGAGGGATAGCATTAGGAGATATACCTAATGTAAATAACGAATTAATAGGTGCAGCACAGCAACATGGCACGTGTGTGTGTGTGTGTGTGTGTGTATATATACACACACACAACAAAAGCTGCACGTTGTGCGCATGTATCCTAGAACTTCAAGTATTAAAAAAACATTGTGTCCTAATTCTAAAGTTTTTTGCTACTGTGCTACACATCGCAGGCAACATCAGTTATGTGCTCGTTCTGTGACAGGTACTGCATTACATTTTAGCAAACTACACAAGACTTCTATGTGCTAATATGCTTCAGGGTTGTAAGTTAGTGTCCATTTCCTAGTCTTGAATTTTCTGGGAGTATACAAACCCAATGTTAGTCTAGATGCCCAAAAATCTATTTAGACTTCATGGTAGAACTGTGTGAGTTTTCTAATGTACAGAATATTTTTAAATTCTTGTATGTGTAAACTAATTAGTCTTCGTTTTAAATGTATGTCTCTGGGGTCTGTCTTGGGTTTCTCCTAAGCATATTGTACACATATTTGCAATAATTTCTTTCATATTGCTTTTGACTCCTTTTATTTTTCAACTTCTTTAGAGTAACCAAAGTAGTATTAATTGTAAAAGTACTGAAGTGACATATGAATTTCCGAAGTGCATATGTATTTTTTCTTTTACCAATGAGATGGGAGAAATGCTGTCTTATATTTTAACATACATTTTGGCCATTACACAGATGAAGTATCTTTTCATTTGTTAATACATGATGCATACATTTTCTTCTGTGTAATTCCTCTTTATATTCTTTGCTTATTTTCCCACTGGGGTTTGCAACTTCTTTATTATTTGAATAATCTCTGTGCATTCTGAATATACAGAATTTTATATCTTATTATATATACCTTGTAAATATTTTCTTCTAGTCTGTTGTCTTTTAACAGTATCAGTTGTTTGCTAAAAGTCAGTTTTTTAAGTAAAATTTGTCTATCTTTTGCTTTATAATATTTGTATTTCATGTCATGAGGAAAAGGCATGAATATTTTAAAAACTTACTTGTACTATTTTGTTTATTTCACTCTTTAGGTTATTTGAAATGTATTGTTTCTTTGTATTCCAAATAACCAACTTTCTCAAAGCAATACATTTTTCTACTGATTTCAAATGTTACATTTATCTTCTCTGAAATTCTTGTATATTTTATATCTGAATGTCACACTACTGCTGTGGATGTGCTGTGTATCATCACAGTACTGTAGGGTTATAATGTTTTCTGATAGCCAATAGAAGGAGACCTCTACTCACCTTTTTTTTTTTTTTTTTTTTTTTTTTTTTTTTTGGAGAATAAACTAACTGTTTTTATATGGGTTCTTTTTTTTTTTTTTTTTTTAGATGGAGCCTTACTAGAGTGCAGTGGTACCATCTCAGCTCACTGCAACCTCTGCCTCCCGGGTTAAGCAGTTCTCCTGCCTCAGCCTTCTGTGTTACTGGGATTACAGCTGTCCGCCACAGTACACACCTCATTTTTGTATTTGTAGTAGAGATGGGGTTTCACTCTTTTGGCCAGGCTAGTCTCAAACTCCTGATCTCATGATCCACCCGCCTCGGTCTCCCAGAGTGCTGGGATTACAGGCGTGAGCCACCACACCCAGCTAGGTTCTCATTTTTGTATTAACTTTAAAGTAGTTTATCAAATCATGTACCAACTATTCTCCAATTGAAATTTCAATGTTTTTAGATACAAGTTTGGGGACTAAAGCCATCTCTATTTTTTTTTAGCACTTCAGATATTTTATTGTCTTTTATTTCAAAATGTGTTCTAAATTTTGATTGTTGTTTCTTTGTGAATTATTTTGAAGTTTGTTGTTTGATTTCCAAACACTTGTGGGTTTACTATCTTATTGATATTTATTATTTTCTTTTTTAATTTATATTTTAGGTTCAGGGGTACATGTGCAGCTTTGTTATGTAGGTAAATTACATGTTGCTGAGGTTTTGTGGAAAAAATAATTTAGTCATTGAGGTAGTGAGCATAGTACCTGATAGGCATAGGTAGTTTTTCAATCCTCACCCCTTTTCCACCCTCTACCCTCACACAGGCCCTGGTATCAGTCCCTGTTTTGGACCATGTGTAGCCAATGTTTATCTCTCACTTATAAGTGATAATATATGTTTTTTTTGTTTAATGTTTTACGTTAATTTGTTAATTTGCTGGCTGTAGCCTCCAGCTATATCCATTTTGTTGCAAAAGCCATAATTTTATTGTTTATTTGTGTCTGCGCAGTATTTCATGGTGTATATGTGCCACTTTTTTTTTGAGACAGAGTCTCTCTGTCGCCCAGGCTGGAGTGTGGCAAAATTTCGGCTCAATGCAATCTTTGCCTTCCAGGTTCAAGCTGTTCTCCCACTTCAACTTCCCAGGTAGCTGGGTCAACAGGCATGCACCATACCTGGCTAATTTTTGTATTTTTAATAGAAATGGTGTTTCACCATGTTGGCCAGGCTTGTCTCAAACTACTAAACTCAAGTGATGCAACCATCTTGGCCTCCCAGTGTGCTGGGAATACAGGCATCAGCAACCACATCAGGCTGTACACATTTTTTTATCTAGTTCACCACTGATGGGCCTCTAGATTGGTTCTATGTTTTTGGTATTGTGAATACTGCTGTGATAAACATACAAGTGCATGTGTTATTTTGGTAGAACAATTTATATTTCTTTGTGTATATACCCAGTAATGAGATTGCAGGGCCAAATGGTAGTTCTGTTTAATTTTTTTGAGAAATCTTCAAATTGCTTTGTACAATGGCTGAATTACATTCCCAAGAGAAGTGTGTAAGTTTTCCCTTTTCTCTGCAACCTCACCAACATCTGGTGTTTTCTGACATTTTATTAGTAGCCATTGTGATTGGTGTGAGATGGTATCTCATTGTGGTTTTGATTTGCATTTCTCTGATGATTAGTGATTTTTAAAGTGGAGCATTTTTTCATATCCTTGTTGCCTGCATGTATGTCTTTTGTGAGAAGTGTCTGTTCTTGTCCTTTGTCCGTTTTTCAATGAGGTTTAGTTTTTGTTTAAAATTTTTTTAACTTCCTTACAGATTCTGGATATAAGACCTTTGTCAGATGCATAGTTTGCAAATATTTTTTCCCATTTTGTACATTGTGTTTACTTTGCTGATAGTTTCTTTTGTTGAACACAATCTCTTTAGTTTACTTAGGTCCCACTTGTCTATTCATGTTTTTGTTGCAGTAGGTCTTGAAAACTTGATCATAAAATCTTTGCTATGGCCTATGTTCAGAATAGTATGTTCTGGGCTTTTGTCTAGGTTTTTATAGTTTTCAGTTTTACATTTTGGTCTTTAGTCCATCTTAAGTTGATTTTTTTTTTTTTTTTTTTTTTTTGTATGTTGGAAGTTGTCCATTTTCAATCTTCTGAATATGGCTAACCATTTATCCTAGTACCATTCTTTGAATAGGGAGTCTATTCCCCATTGCTTCTAATTATAGACTTTGTCAAAGAAGGTTGTAGGAGTGCAGCCTACAACTTTCTCTAACCTGTTCTATTGGTTTTTGTGTCATGGTTTTTGTACCAGAACTATAATGTTTTTGTTACTATAACCTTGGAGTATAGTTTGTGAACCCCCAAAATCTGAGACATGTCTCAGTTAATTTAGAAAGTTTACATTGCCAAGGTTGAGGATGCGCGACTGTGACACAGCCCCAAGAGGTCCAAACGACATGTAGCCGAGGCGGCAGGGGCACAGCTTGGTTTTATACGTTTTAGGGAGACATGAAACATCATTAAATATGTGGAAGATGTACATTTGTTCAGTCTGAGAAGGTGGGACAACTCGAGGTGAAGGTGGAACAACTCGAGGTGAAGGTGGGACAACTCGAAGTGGAGGGGGGCTTCCAAGCCATAGGTAGATGAGAGAAATGGTTGCATTCTTTTGAATTTCTGATTGGCCTCTCCAAGTGAGGCAGTCAGATATGAATTTACCTCAGTGGGCACAGGGGTGACTTTGAATAGAATGGAAGGCAAGTTTGCCCTAACCAGTTCCCATCTTGACTTTCTCCTTTAGCTTAATAATTTTGGGTTCCCAAGGTTTATTTTCCTTGAACATTTTCCCCCATTTGCTTTTTAAAAGTCTGTTGGAGAAAGTATTTTAAGATAAAGTGAGTCTCTGGTCGCAGATTTAGTCTGATATCTCCTAGCTAGAATGGTTTATTCCTAGATTCATGGTCCCAAGTGATTAGGGAAGTTCGTTTTTAGCAAGTCATCAAGTTTCATGTCCTTTGAAGAGAAAACAGTGGGAGGAAGGAAAAAAAGAAAACAATGAACAAAGTAACAGTTTGTTACTACTATCCTGGGAAACCAGTATAGGCCACATTACTTTGAAGTCCATACATCAGTAGGCAGGTATGAAAGTGGCTTATGTATGTAAGTAGGTTGCTGTTACTGTCTTCTGAAGTTTAAGTTGTCTAGCTTCAGCTCACAGGACTTTATAAAAGCACAGCTTAGTTTTCAGTGACTCCAAGTTAGGAAAAATGGGGAAAACAAGGAAAGGAATTGAAGACAATATTTTGAAGACTTGTAGCCAAGAAAAATTAGAATTTGGTCCAAACTGAAGAAAATAGTAACAATTGAAAAACATTAGGCCTTTGATGTCTTTGAACTACAGATGGGGTTTTGGTGTAGACGTCCTTTTTGTTGATGTTGATGCTATTACTTTCTGTTTGTTAGTTTTCCTTCTAACAGGTCCCTCAGTTGCAGGTTTGTTGGAGTTTGCTGGAGGTCCATTCCATACCCTGTTTGCCTGGGTATCACCAGCAGAGGCTGCAGAACAGCAAATATTGCTGCCTGGTTCTTCCTCTGGAAGCTTCATCCCAGAGGGGCACCCACCTGTATGAGGTGTCTGTCGGCTCCTACTGGGAGGTGTCTCCCAGTCAGACTACATGGGGGTCAGGGACCCACTTGAGGCAGTCTTTCCATTATCAGCACTATTCACAATAGCAAAGACTTGGAACCAACCCAAATGTCCATCAATGATAGACTGGATTAAGAAAATGTGGCACAT
>NW_022294911.1:0-1241 GCF_002776525.5 Piliocolobus tephrosceles
GAAACTGCTTTGTGATGTGTGAATTCACCTCACAGAGTTACACTGTTGTTTTCATTGAGCAACTTGCTAACACTGTTTTCATGGAATCTGCAAAGTGATATTTGGGAGCACGTTGAGGCCTATAGTAACGAAGGAAATATTCTCAGATAAAAATTAGAAAGAAGATTTCTGAGGAACTGCTTTGTGATGCATTAATTCATCTCACAGAGTTATCCTTTTCTTTTCATTGAGCACTTTGTTAACACTGTTTTCCTGGAATCTGCAACAGGATATTTGGGAGCACATTGAAGCTTATGGTGGAAAAGGAAATATCCTCAGATAAAAATCAAAAAGAAGCTTTCTGAGAAACTGCTTTGTGATGTGTGAATTGATCTCACAGAGTTACACTGTTCTTTTCATTGAGCAGTTTACTAACACTGTTTTCTTGTAATCTGCAATGGGATGTTTCAGAATGCATTGAAGCTTACATTGACAAAGGAAATTTAATCAAACGAAAACTAGAAAGAAGATTCCTGGGAAGCTGTTTTGTGATTTCTGAATTAATTTTATGGAGTTACAAGTTACTTTTCATGGAGAGTTTGGTAGCACTGTTTTTGAGTAATCTGAGAAGGGATATTATGGATGGCATGAAGGCCTTTGGTGAAAAATCAAATACCCTCACATAAAAATTAGAAAGAGGCTTTCTGAGAAAGTTCTTTGTGATGTGTGAATTCATCTCACAGAGCTATACATTTCTTTTAATGATGCCATTTTCTAAAATAGTTTTCGTGGAATCAGCAAAGGAATATTTGCAAGCCAATTGAGCCCTATGGTGAAAAAGGTAATATCCTCAGATACTAATTAGAAAGGAGATTTCTGAGAATCTGCTTATTAATGAATGAGTTCATCTCACAGAGTTACACTGTTATTTTCATTAAGCAGTTTGCTAACACTGTTTTCTTGGAATCTGCAATGGGATATCTTGGAGCACATTGAAGCTTATGGTGACAAAGCGATTATTCTCAGACAGAAATTAGAAAGAAGCTTTCTCAGAAACTGTTTTGTGATGTGTGAATTCATCTCACAGAGTTACACCTTTCTTTTCATGAAGTAGTTTGGTAGCACTGTTTTTGGGGAATCTGACAAGCGATATTTTGGAGTACATTGAAGCCTCTGGTGACAAAGGAAATATCCTCACATAAAAACCAAAAAGACGCTTCTGTGAAACTGCTTTGTGATGTTTGAATTCATCTCTCAAAGTT
>NW_022294913.1:0-2067 GCF_002776525.5 Piliocolobus tephrosceles
AATTTCTTCACTATTACTGTGAACATTAGTCTCACTTTATTATTTTAGAGCCAATCACAGCAAACATTCCCTTTGGTGGTGTGTGTGTGTGTGTGTGTGTGTGTGTGTGTGTTTAGTAGACTTTATTTTTTAGAGCGATTATGAGTTAATAGCAAAGCTGAGTGAGAAGTGCAGGGCATTCACATACAACCCGCTGCTCCTAAACATGCACAACCTCCCCCACTGCCAATACCTTGCATCAAAGTGGTACACGTTCTATAATGGACAACCCTAACCTGACGTGACATTATCACTCAGACTCAACAGTTTATGTTAGATTCCACTTTCAGTGTTGTTCATATGTTTTTATTTTCTGTATTTTGTCTGTAACTATTCCAAAGTTTTCTGTTTCAAAGTTTTAAGGACACAAGAAACTTGGCACAATAATTTTGTTTTCTTTTGTTTTTTTTTTTTTTTTTTTTTGAGACGGAGTCTTGCTCTGTCGCCCAGGCTAGAGTGCAGTGGCCGGATCTCAGCTCCCGCAACCTCTGCCTCCTGGGTTCACGCCATTCTCCTGCCTCAGCCTCCCGAGTGGCTGGGACCACAGGCGCCCACCACCTCGCCCGGCTAATTTTTTGTATTTTTAGTAGAGACGGGGTTTCACCGTGTTAGCCAGGAGGGTCTCGATCTCCTGACCTCGTGATCCGCCCGTCTCGGCCTCCCAAAGTGCTGGGATTACAGGCTTGAGCCACCGCGCCCGGCCTTTCTTTTGTTTTGTTTTTGTTTGGAAATGAAGTCGCTCTCTGTCACCCAAGATGGAGTGCAGTGGTGTCATCTTGCCTCACTGCAACTTCTGCTTCCTGGCTTCAACAATTCTGCTTCGGCCTCCTGAGGAGTAGTTTGACTACAGGAGCACTCCCCAACACCTGGCTAACATTTTGTATTTGTGGCAGAGATGGGGTTTTACTGTATTGGCCAGGATGTTATTGAACTCCTGAGCTCAAGTGATCCACCTGTCTCAACCTCTCAAATTGGCGGATTCACAGGTTTGAGTCGTGATACCTACCCCTAATTCCTTAAAGAAATTTTTGTTTTTAAGATTGTGGTAGCTTAATATCCATTTTTAAAGTGCTGCCTACTATAACTGTTTTTGGGCTCTTTCCCCTACTGGTAGTCTGGGATCACAGGCACCCACCCCAACACCTAGCTATTTTTTGTATTATTAGTGGAGTCACTGTTTCACCATGTTGGCTAGGTTAGTCTTAAGCTCCTGACCTCAAGTGATCCCCTTGCCTTGGCCTCCCAGTGTGCTAAGATTTCAGGAATGAGCCACCACAATGGGTCTTAGTACAATATTTGAAAGAAAACTTTTTTGTTTTATACTTTCAGTTCTGGGATACATAGGCAGAATATGCAGGCTTGTTACAAAGCTATACACTTGCGATTGTGGTTTACTGGACCCATGAACTTCTCATCTACATTAGGTATTTCACCTAAGGTTATCCCTACCCTAGCCCCACAGACCCAAACAGACCCCTGTGTGTGATGTTTCCTTCCTGGTTTTCTTGTGTTACTTTTCAGCTCCAAGTTAGGGTGAGAAAATGCAGAGTTTGGTTTCCTGATCTTGTGTTAGATACACTGGATTTCTTCATAGGCATCCAAATTTATCAACATTAGGAATATATTTACTTATTTATTTTTTAGAGACAGGGTCTGGCTCTGTCACCCTGGCTGGAGTTCTAAGGCATGATCTTGGTTCACTGTAAGCACTGCCTTCTGGGTTCAAGCAAATATCCTCCTTCAGCCTCTGAAGTAGCTGTGATTACAGACATACACCATCAAGCCTGGCTAAATTTTATATTTTTACTAGAGATGGGGTTTCATGATGTTTGCCAGGCTTGGCCCCAATTCTAACCCCAGGATATCTGTCCACCTCGGCCTCTCAGAGTGCTGGGATTACAGCTGTAAGCCACTGTGCTTGGTCTGGAATTCATTTTGATACATATTTCTCTAACTTTTTCACCACTTTTTAACTTTGCTGATTGTGTAACAATTATTCATATAATTATTATAGCAGAAACTTATCAC
>NW_022294914.1:0-5556 GCF_002776525.5 Piliocolobus tephrosceles
ACTCAAAATGGATGATAGCTTTAACTAAGACTTCAAACTACAAAAAAGCTAGGAAGACAACCTAGGAATACTCTTCTCTGCATTGGCCTTGGCGAAGAATGACTGGCTCTGAGACTTGTCTCTACACTACTACATCAGAGTGTTTTTCACATAATTTAACAAAATGCTGACCCCGTGAAATTCTCTACTTTTTCTATCCTGTTTTGGTATTATATCTAAAATTTCTGAAGTTTAAAGGGAGCAAGAATTTTTCTCATGTGCCAAAGCTGATGCTATAATCCACAGATGCAGGTTAAACTCCCACTCTTTGAATGAAGAAATATCAACAAAATTTTGTGTAATTATACTCTTTTAGATAAACATTCTTCTTCTCTCATATATTTTATTTATTCATTTATTAATAACAGTATGTTTTTATAAATATTTAATACTTTAGTCAAAATCTAATTCCATGTTATTTATTATATTATTCAAATTTTTCTAGCTCTCTGGAAATTGGCAGCTTCTTCAAGTTGCCTCCTTCATCTTTTTGAAATATCCCATTGTGTGTGTTTTTTGCCTTTTTCAGTTTTTAATAATTATGTGGGGTACATTTTTGTTACATAAATATATTTCATAGTGATGAAGTCTGAGTTTTTAAAGTAAGCTCACCAGATATAGTACCTTGAAACCATTAAGTGATTATTGATCTCATTCTCAAGTCTTATGAGCCTCCCATGTCTATTATCCTCCTCTCTGTGCCTGTGTGTACCCATTATTTAGCTGCTACTGATAAGTGAGAAAAAGACATATTTGGCTTTCTGTTTATGAGTTGTTAGACTTAAGACAATGACCTCCAGTTCCATCCATATTGCTGTCAGAGATACAATTTCATGCTTTTTATGATGACATTACTTTTCATCATGTATATATTCCACGTTCTCCTTATCCAATTATCCATTACTAGACACTTAGGTTAACTCTCTATCTTTGTTATTGTAAATAGTGGTGCAATGAACATGTGAGTGCAGGCATTTTTTGACACGATTTATTTTCTGGGGTACATATCATGGAGTGGGATTGCTGTTTGAATAGATCTATTTTTAGTTGAGAAGCCTTTACAATTTTTTTCCTTTTTAAGCTTTTAAATAATTATGTGGGGTACAGTTTTAAATAATTATGTGGGGCACATTAGTGCATAGGTTGCACAAATTTACATTATCAACAATAGTGTGTAAATGTGTTTTCTCTGAATTCTCATCCATATCTATAATTTTTTGACTTCATAATAATAGGCACTTTGACTGATGTAAAGTTGTTTTCATTTATCTGATTATTAGTGTTGTTCAGCTTTTTATTTCCATGTGCTTTTTGGCCATTTGAATATCTTCTTCACAAAATGTCTGTTGATGTCTTTTGCCCACATTTTAATGGTGTAATTTATTTATTTGTTGTTGTTGCTGAGTTGTTTGCATTCTTGTTAGATTCTAGATGTTAGTTCTTTATTGCATAGTAATAGAATAAATCTAAAAATCAATTGCAAAAAAAAAACTGTTGAAACTATAAAAATATGAAGCAATTAACATCACAATTTTGACCAATCATTGGCTCACCAATAAAATTAAGATATTAATTTTTAAAAATACAAAGAAAAATGAAGACACAGCATACCAAACCCTCTGAGATATAGCAAGAGCAACACTAAGAGAGAAGCTTATACTTGTAAATGTCTAGTAAAAAACAGAAAGATTGCAAACTAGCAATCTATTGATTTACTTCAAGGAACTAGATAAATTAGAACAAACCAACCACAGAGCTAGAAGAAGAAAATAAGTAAAGATCATAGCAGAACTGAAAAAGATTGAAACGAAAAAGCAAAACATAAGGAATCAACAAAACAAAATGTGATTATTTTAAAAGATGAACACAATTGATAGAGCACTAACGAGGTCAACCAAAAAAAAACAACAAAAAAAAAGAAGACTCTAGTAAGCACAAGCAGAAATGATAAAGCTGGTAGTACAACTGACTCCACAGAAATACAAAAGATTATCAAAACATACTGAATATCTCTATGGTCACAAACTAGAAAATCTAGAGGAAATCAGTAAGTTTCTGGAAATATTCAACCTCCCCAAATTGAACCAGGAAGGAAAAGAAATCCTAAATAGACCAATAAGAGTAATAAGCCTGAATCAGAAATTGAAAATCTCCCAACCCCAAAAGCCCAGAACCAGATAAATTCAAGGTCTAATTTTACCAGATGTACCATTCTTACTGGAAATATTCCAAAAGATTAAAGAGAAGAGATTCTTTCCCGGCTTGGGCTAAAAAACTCATATCACCTGATACCAAAATCAGGCAAGGATACAACTACAAAAACAAAAAGCTATAGGGAAATGTCCCTAATGAACATAGATTCAAAATGGTAAACAAAATACTAGCTAACTGAAAACAACAGCACAATAAAAAGATAATACATCATGACCAATTGGGTTTTATTCCAGGAATGCAAAGCTTGTTTCAAATAGACACATCAATAAATATGATTCAACATATAACATAATTAAAAACAAAAAACACAAGACTGTATCAATGGATGCAAAAAAGTCATTCAATAAAATGCAACATCCCTTTGTGAAAAATTCCTCAACAAATTTAGCATCAGAGAAACCTACCTCAAAATCATAAAAGCCACATACAAAAACCAACAAAAATTCTTAAAGAAATCAATAGAACAGGGATCTTCTTAAATTTTGTAAAAACCTCTGAAACCGATTTATTCAATATGCTGGACTTGGAAGTGACTAAATGAATGACTTTAACTGGAAAAAAAGCCACATATAGCAAAACAACATCATACAGAATGAGAAAAAGTTGCAAAAATATTCCTGAAGAACGTGAACAAGAATGCACACTTTTACCACTCCTATTCGACATGTTACTGAAAGTCCTAACCAGAATAATCAGAAAAGAAAAAGGAAATGTACGTTTCAAGTTTCACGCTAAGGAATCGAGGAGTGGAGTACCCAGAGACTCATTTTTTTATCTATGAATAACATCCAAATCCCTGGCATATCCCATGGAACGCAGGATTTACAGGTGATTGAGGCTCTCTGTTTTGGGTTAAATGGAAGTTGCTAGGTGGAGGGTGTTAAGTAAAAATTACAACATAAGCTGCATGCTTTGTGTCAAATGGTTGTAGTTTTCTTGTCCAGCCTGCTGTTCCTGAGCCACACTGTAGGAAAGTCCTCAGTAAACTCTATGTCTTGTTCACTGATCTGGGTTTATTTCCTTGGCCTGTTGTACATGATGCTAGTTCTATAGGAGTCAATATTGGTCTGGCCTGACACCCAGTGAACCTGGAAAAACGTCAAAAATATCACATAATCACCCAGAGAATGGAATCTGAAAAGAGGAGACCCCTGCAGAAACCCTGTGCAGGCTGTTAATTTCTATGTAGGGCCCAACAGCTGCTATCCATGATGGATGGGTCCAGTGCGTGAGTATGGGGATCCTACCAAAATAACAGAAGTCCTGGAAGAAGCACTTCAGTACCTGCATCTTGCAAAGTGAAAGTCTGATGCCCAAGCTGTTGCATTTTCAGGTGGCTGGTTCCTCCTGACTCCACTCTGAGCAGCCACTGAGACAGACCTAACCCTGTAGGCTACAGTGTGTCAGTCATAAGAAGAGCTACTCCTAGAAAAACATGCCAGACCAACTCAGACTAATCAGAGACCTTTCTGTCCTGCCTGTGGAAGCTGAATGGAGATTTGGGGACCGCGGCTTGCTGAGCAGCACATTTGAAGGATTTCTGACCATACGCGAATTAGTTAGGGCTATGATGACTAAATTGTCATGGGACCCTAAGACCTAGTTCCCATGAAGAGCTCTAGGGGGAGGAGGATGAAGACTGGGATAAGTCCATGGGAGTTCCTGTCCTCTCTACACATCTGCTGGCTACCACCAAGGTAAAAACGGGCCAAATGCACCAGCAGAGACTGGCCCCCGAAGACGTTTCCCCACCTGAAATAAGGAAGCACACCACGATGTGGGATTCCACCACTGCGGAATTGCTGACACTTAGAAATGCACTCAGACAGAAGTAGAGAGAGTTGATCACAGGATGGCTTCTTCATCTGTGAGGCATGGGGGAGGAGGGCATTATACTCGCAGAACTCAACATTAGTAAACTGACATCCATCACAAACCATCTGGGCCTGAGGCAGCACCTTGATGGTGTCAGTGATGGAGATTGGACCATCCCCCTCCTTAGCTGGGGGGTTGCAGGCTGCAGGGGACCCTGGTGAAATGAGGGAGATGTCCAGTTTACTTGTGTGTTCTCACACTGGTAGAAAGAAATACCTGAAACTGAGCAATTCATGTAGAAAATAGGTTTAATGTACTCATGATTCTGCCGGCTGTACAGGAAGCCTGATGATAAGTCTGCTCAGCTTCTGGAGAGGCCTCAGGATATTTACAATGACAGTGAAAGGCAAAAGGGGAGCAGCCACTTTATATGGTGTGAGCAAGAGCAAAGAAAGAGTGAGTGTGGAGCCGCTCCACACTGTTAAACAACCAAAGCTCATGTGAACTCATTTACTATCATAGTAAGGGGATGGTGCTAACCATTAATTATAAATCCACCACCATGATAAAACCACCAGGCCCCACCTCAAAAGTTAGAGAAGCAAAATCACATAAAGTTGTTATGACAGGCATGGCCCATATCGCCTTGGAGCTGTCTCAGGGGAGCAGTCTCCTCCAGTGTTCAGAGGCACAGGCACAAACAATAGGGCTAACTCTGGCCAGATGTGTGATATTGGACACACTGTACAACTGCTCTGTTCCGTATGTAATTTATCTTATTTAAAGTGTAACACTGACACTTCAATTAATACATTCTGCAAATATGTAAAAGTAAAATAAGATGATGATTGTTAAATGATTATCAAGGCACAATCACATAATCTGAATTTATACTTTCCTGAGAGATAGGATTAGCGCCCATGTTTTCCAGGACACTGTCATCCGCTCTGGACACTGCCCTCTCCTCTCAGGCGTCCCATCCCAGAGCTTGCTATATAGTAGGAGCCATGCAAATAGGGCCCTCCCTCAGCTGATGAAAACCACCCAGCCCTGACCCTGCAGCTCTGAGAGCAGAGCCCAGCCCCCGAATTCTCAGGTGTTTTCATTTGGTGATCAGCGGCAAATACAGAAGACTCACCATGGAGTTTGTCCTGAGCTGGGTTTTCCTTGCTGCTATTTTAAAAGGTGATTTATGGAGAACTAGAGACATTGAGTGTGAGTGGACATGAGTGAGAGAAACAGTGGCTATGTGTGGCAGTTTCTGACCAGGGTGTCTCTGTGTTTGCAGGTGTCCAGTGTGAGGTGCAGCTGGTGGAGTCTGGGGGAGGCTTGGTCCAGCCTGAGGGGTCCCTGAGACTCTCCTGTGCAGCCTCTGGATTCACCTTCAGTGACCACTACATGAGCTGGGTCCGCCAGGCTCCAGGGAAGGGGCTGGAGTGGGTCGGCCGTATTAAAAACAAAGCTAACAGTTACACGACAGAATACGCC
>NW_022294915.1:0-2112 GCF_002776525.5 Piliocolobus tephrosceles
GCTCTTAGTGCAAATGATATCCCTGAAGTTATCGATACATTAGCCTTGGGATCAAGCATGGTTCTCTTCCCAATAAAGGCCCCAGCAAATCCTCCCCTTATAGTTGTTGATGCTTTTCTAAGTATGTAAAATCCTCACAATGTTCGACAACTGTTCATGAGATTTTATTACATGCAAAATATTTATGAGATGTTTAAAGGCCTCCAAACAATTAGAATTTCAAATTTTTATAAAATACAGAGTTGGAAAGATTGAGTGTCTTCCTTGTGTAATGTACTCTGCCAGAGAAACCCCAGAGCAGTGATGCTTGGTCTTAAATGTGACAGAAAGCAGACCCTGTCCACTCAGTGGGTATTAATCTTATCATACCTAGATTACAGAATATTCACTATTGACAAAAACAATGATGCAGTCATCATTTCACTGCCCTCTGATGAACAAACCATTTCAATCTTTTGACTCCGAATAGGTATTCTTCCAATTTCCTTTTTAGTGCCATTGCAAGTAATTACTCTTAAAATAGCCCAATAATGTCAAATAAAGGCTAGAAATACCAATATCTTAGACTCCAATTGGAACATTCTACTATAGAAATCATAATTGATTTCATCTGCAGATTGAAGAGCCTGGCCAGAAAACAACTCTACAAAATAAAACAGAATACTCATATCAAAGCCATATATTTGGTCATTGTAGTCATAGAAACAGATATTCAAGGATGGCATAGCCCTTCACCTTGTAACTAGACTATGTGATCCTTATTTTCCAATAACTGATTTATCTAGAGATAGTAATGTATTTTATAGATTTGAATCATTAATCTTTGAATTATTATAGCAATTTTTTGTCACTGAGCCTAGTTACAAACTATGTATAATTTCGTAACAATTGAGCTCTCCCTTTCAATAAAAGCTTTCTTTCTTTGTATAGAAAATTGGATTATATTGTACTAGAAGAAACTTTTAGAAGACTAGGCTAAGCAAGAACTATTTAACACTTTCCTTGAAACATTTGAGTATTCAGAAATTACAATTTCATAGGTCTGCTAATTCTCCTATGCTAATTCTGCTAAAAAAGAATGATTCAAATAATTGCTACATTTTTTTTTTCCCTTAAGTGTGGCTAACTTGTAGTATGCTATTATTCGATCACAATAAAAGGTTAAAAAAAGCATTGGTAAATTTCTGAAATTAGCCTTCTTAGTTTGCTTATGAGTTCAGAAAAGATCAGGATTTTTGAAAGTGCATTTTGTTCAGAAATGAAAATACTTAAGAGGTGGGTGGGGGGAAGGCATAATTGTAGTTAAGATTTTACTAGCAAATGTTTATTTGGATTGAATAAATGTATTTTGTGAGCAACAGATGCACAAATGAGTTTGTGCTTTAATGCCAACTGCTTTAAATCTAATTTTTATATAACTTTTGAGATCTAAATGTCTAGGTTTTATCTTATTTTTATTTTGACCAAAATAAATACTGCTTGGTGCTATGGGCTGAATATCTGTGTTCCTCCAAAACTGAGGTCTAATCCCCAAAGTGAGGTATTTAGGGGCAGGGTATTTGGGAGATGATTAAATCATGAGGGTGGAGTCCACATGAATAAAGATGAGGCATAGAAAGAATCTGAAGAGGCTAGAGCTCTCTATCAGCCATGTGAAGATACATCAAGAAGGCAACTTTCTTCAGACACCAAATATGCTGGCTTGGACTTCCCGACCTCCAGAACGATAAGAAATACATATTTGCTTTTTAAGCCCACACAGTCCATGATATTCTTCTTTATAGCAGCCTGAACTAAGACACCTGATTTAAAAACTTGAAAATTTGTGACACAGTGGACTCAAAATAGCAAATGGGATCCTGCTAGACACAATATGTTTTGTTGGAAGCTGATCAAAAACAGATTATTTCATATCTTTAGCAGGGAACAATTTAATGTTTAGTGAGATAGACAGTAGATATAAATCTCCTTTTAAACAAAATCATTTAAATCTGTGCCCCAGGGGTCATCATTGCTTTGAAAGTCCAACATTCTTGAGAATAAAGAAAAAAGCAACCGAGGTACGACATAGCTTATTGCAGAATTCAGATATGAATTGGGATTGCTCTGAAA
>NW_022294916.1:0-1457 GCF_002776525.5 Piliocolobus tephrosceles
TAAAAAGTCAAAAAATAGCAGATATTGGCAAAGTTGCAGAGAAAAGGGAGCACTTACACACTGTTAGAGATAGTGTAAATTAGTTCAGCCATTGTGGAAAGGAGAATGGTGATTCCTCAAAGAGCTAAAAACAGAAATATCATTCAAACCAGCAATCCCACTACTGGGTATATACCCAAAGAAATGTAAATCATTCTACCCTAAAGACATCCACACATATGTTCACAGCAGCACTATTCACAATAGCAAAGACCCACATGTCCATCAATGACATATTGGATAAAGAAAATGTGGTACATATACACCATGGAATACTATGCAGCCATAAAAGAGAATGAGATCATGTCCTTTGCAGGAACATGGATGGAGCTGGAGACCATTATCCTTAGTAAACTAATAAAGGTACAGAAAACCAAATACTGCATGTTCTCACTTATAAGTGGGAGCTAAGTGATGAGAACATGTGGACACAAAGAGGGGAAGAGCAGACTTGGGTCTACTTGAGAGTGGAGGGTGGGTGGGAGGAGAGGATCAGAAAAACAGATCCATTGTATACTAGGCCTAGTACCTGGATCATGAAATAATCTGTGCAACAAACCCCTGTGACATGAGTTTACCTGTATAACAAACCTGCACATGTACCCCTGGACTTAAAATAAAAGTTAAAAATAAATGACCCATCTCATTGACTAACCTCACCACAGTCTTATGGATTCAATTAACCTGTTCAATTCTTTGTTGTGTTTACTCCATCAACTTCCCGTGTAACTGTACTCCTCAAGGCATATAACAGAACCATTGAACAGAGGAGGCAAATCGGGTCTTTTATCCTCCCCTTCAATTGTCTTACAAAACTCATGGCTGAGTTTAGAGCATAAGTCATAACTTTAACCATAAGTCTTATGACTTCCCAAATGAATGCTTTCACTGCAGCTACAGCACATATCATTTGTTGAGTAGCACTTCTCATGTGCTTTTAAGCAACTCTTTATTGAGAGACAAGATTCAATATCTTGACAAGAATATTCAATTCATATTCTATGGTATTACAGCATTAATTTTATGTTACAGAGACAATAGATTATTGAAAATGTATGAATAATGAAGTCCAGTCTCACTTTCATTGAATGTGCAGACCCCTTAAGCTTGCACCCACCTGTGTGTTGGACACACATTCACAAAGACATCACAGACCTACACATAGACACCTTCTGCCTTGGTGCACACAAATCCACACCACCTAAAGTGAACACGCCTGTTTCCAGGGATTGCACGTAGGTGACAAGAGTTTCTCACCTGCAAAACCAGTTTTAGTCCACCCCAAATTCTCATTCTTTCCAGGTGTCTTGGATCACAGAGATTCTCTAGACGAAAGTCAGCAACTAAGTTTCGCATTTCTTATACATACATATTTTTTTTTTTTTTTCACCCGGTGAATGATTCCAGAATACATACCA
>NW_022294917.1:0-4532 GCF_002776525.5 Piliocolobus tephrosceles
AGACACGTTTTATCCACGAACCCAAAACGCCGGCGCCGGGTCACAGACTGGGGAAGGCAGCCTTCCCTTGGTGTTTAATCATTGCAGGGACGCCTCTCTGATTACTCACCCACGTTTCAGAGGTGTCTGACCACGCTGCAGGGACGCCTCCCTTGGTCCTTCACCCTTAGTGGCAAGCCCCGCTTTTCTGGGGGAGGGGCAAGCACCTCGACCCCCTTCTCTCCCTGTCTCTACTCCTTCTCTGCTTTTCTGGGGGAGGGACAAGCACTCGAACCCCTTCTCTCCCTGTTTCTACCCCTTCTCTGCTTTTCTGGGGGAGGGGCAAGAAACCCGACCTCTTAATTTTGCGCCCCAGTCCATTACTTCCACTCCCCGACCCCTTTCCTGCTTTCTGGAGGGCAAGAACCCCCGAACTCCTTCTGTGTCTCTACTCTCTCTTTTCTCTGGGCTTGTCTCCTTCACTATGGGCAACCTTCCACCCTCCGTTCCTCCTTCTTCTCCCTTAGCCTGTGTTCTGAAGAACTTAAAACCTCTTCAACTCACACTTGACCTGAAACCTAAATGCCTTATTTTCTTCTACGATGCCGCTTAACCCCAATACAAATTCAACAGTAGTTCCAAAGAGTCAGAAAATGGCACTTTTGATTTTTCCATCCTACAAGATCTAAATAATTCTTGCCTTAAAATGGGCAACTGGTCTGAGGTGCCTGACGGCCAGGCATTCTTTTACATAACGGTCCCTCCCTAGTCTCTTTACCCAATGCAACTCGTCCCAAATCTTCCTTCTTTCCCTCCTGCCTGTCCCCTTAGTCCCAACCCCAAGCTTCGCTGAGTCTTTCCAGTCTTCCTTTTCTACAGACCCATCTGACCTCTGTCCTCCTCGCCAGGCCAAGTTAGGTCCCAATTTTTCCTCAGCCTCCACTATAATCCTTTTATACAAAAAATGAGCCCAGCATGGTGACACATGCCTGTAATCCCAGCTACTTGGGAGGCTGAGGCAAGAGAATCACTTGATTTCGGGAGGTGGAGGTTGCAATGAGTTGAGATTGCACCTCTGCACTCCAGCCTATGCAACAAGAGCAAAACTCCGTCTCAAATATATATATACACATATATATATATATATACACACACACAGACACACACACACACACACATATATATAGAGAGAGAGAGAGAGTGAGAGGGAGAGACCAACACAACAATAGTAGGGGCTTCAAAACCCCACTGTCAGCACTGGAGATCATCTAGACAGAAAATAACAACAAAATATCAAGTTGAAAGTACAGTGTAGACCAAATGGACCTAACAGACACTTACAGAACATTTCATCCAACGGATACAAAATGCACATTCTCCTCCTCAGCACATGGAACATTCTCTGGAATCAACCACATGGTAGGCTACAAAAGAAGTCTCAATACATTTTTTAAAAATTGAAATGGGCCGGGCGCGGTGGCTCAAGCCTGTAGTCCCAGCACTTTGGGAGGCCGAGACGGGCGGATCACGAGGTCAGGAGATCGAGACCATCCTGGCTAACACGGTTAAACCCCGTCTCTACTAAAAATACAAAAAACTAGCCGGGCGAGGTGGCGGGCGCCTGTAGTCCCAGCTACTCCGGAGGCTGAGGCAGGAGAATGGCGTCAACCCGGGAGGCGGAGCCTGTAGTGAGCTGAGATCCGGCCACAGCACTCCAGCCCGGGCGACAGAGCAAGACTCCATCTCAAATAAATAAATAAATAAATAAATAAATAAATAAATAAATTTGAAATAACATCCAGGATATTCTCAGACTGTAACAGAATAAAGCTATATATCAACAACAAGGAACAGTACTTCTCAAAAGAAGACATTTATGCAGCCAATAGACACATGAAAAAATGCTCATAATCACTCGCCATCAGAGAAATGCAAATCAAAACCACAATGAGATACCATCTCACACCAGTTAGAATGGCAATCATTAAAAAGTCAGGAAACAACAGGTGCTGGAGAGGATGTGGAGAAATAGGAACACATTTACACTGTTGGTGTGACTGCTAACTAGTTCAACCATTGTGGAAGACAGTGTGGCGATTCCTCAAGGATCTAGAACTAGAAATACCATTTGACCCAGCAATCCTATTTCTGGGTATATACCCAAAGGATTATAAATCATGCTGCTATAAAGACACATGTACATGTATGTTTACTGCAGCATTATTCTCAATAGCAAAGACTTGGAACCAACCCAAATGTCCATCAATGACAGACTGGATTAAGAATATGTGGCACATATACACCATGGCATATTATGCAGCCGTGAAAATGGATGAGTTCATGTCCTTTGTAGGGACATGGATGCAGCTGGAAACCATCATTCTCAGCAAACTATCACAAGGACAGAAAACCAAACACTGCACGTTCTCACTCATAGGTGGGAAATGAATAGTGAGATCACTTGGACACAGGAAGGGGAACATCACACACCGGGGCCTGTTGTGTGAGGGGAGAGGGAAAGGATAGCATTACGAGATATACCTAATGTAAATGACGAGTTAATGGGTACAGCATGCCAACTTGGAACATGTGTACATATGTAGCAAACCTGCACATTGTGCACATGTACCCTAGAACATAAAGTTTAATAAACAAACAGAAAACAAATCAACAAGGAGAACTTTCAAAACTGTATTAATACATAGAAATTAAAAAATATGCCCTTGAATAGCCAATGGGTCAATGAAGAAATTAAGAAGGAAATTAAAAAATTTCTTGAAATAATTGAAAACAGAAACACAAAATATCAACGCCTATGGTATACAGCAAAAGCAGTATTTTTTTTTTTTTTTTTTTTTTTTTGAGACGGAGTCTTGCTCTGTCACCCAGGCTGGAGTGCAGTGGCCGGATCTCAGCTCACTGCAAGCTCCACCTCCCGGGTTTATGCCATTCTCCTGCCTCAGCCTCCGGAGTAGCTGGGACTACAGGCGCCCGCCACCTCGCCCGGCTAGTTTTTTGTATTTTTTAGTAGAGACGGGATTTCACAGTGTTAGCCAGGATGGTCACGATCTCCTGACCTCGTGATCCGCCCGTCTCGGCCTCCCAAAGTGCTGGGATTACAGGCTTGAGCCACCACGCCCGGCCAAAAGCAGTATTAAGAGGAAAGTTTATAACAATAAACTCCTACATTTAAAAAATAGATTTAAGCACGTTATGCACATGTACCCTAGAACTTAAAGTATAATAAAAATAAAATAAAATAAAAAAAAAGAAAACAAAACAAAAAAAAAAGAAAAAAAAAAAGAAAACATGAATGTGTAATAAAACTCTTCCATTATTGGGCAGGTTTAATTATATAATGTCATATATGTGAAAATATTTGTCTAGAGCCAAATAGAGGAATTAGAATTACTGGATTAAAAGACCCTTTGAATTAAAAAAAAAAATAGATTTAAAATAAACAACCTAACAATGAACTGCAATGAGCTAGAAGAGCAAGCACAAATCAAATCCAAAAGTGGTAGAAGAAAAGAAATAACAAAGATCAAAGAGGAAGCAGATCATATTGAAAGTAACAAATATGAAAGATGAAGAAAAAATGTTGGTTTTTTGAAAAGATAAATAAAGTAGACAAACCATTAGCTACACTAAGAAAAAAAAAGAAATCCCAAATAAATAAAATTAGAAACAGAAAAGGAGAATTACAGTTGGTTCCACAGAAATACAAGGGATCATTAGAGACTATTTTTAACAACTGTATGTCATGAGATTGGAAAATCTAGAGGAAATGGATCAATTCCGGGACATGTACAACTTACCAAGATGGAACCAAGAAGAAACGGAAATCCTAAACAGATCAATAATGAGTAACATGTATGACTATGTAATAATAAAAAGTCTCCCAACAAAGAAAATCCCAGAACTAGGTGACTTCACAGCTGAATTCCACACATTTTTATTTCAATTCTTCTCAAACTATTCCAAAAATATTGAAGAGGAGGGAATTCTGCCAAGTTCATTCTTCAAGGTCAGCATTACCCTGATACCAAAATAAGACAAGGACACAATAAAAAGAGAAAACTATACGTCACTACCGCGATGAACACAGCTGCAAAAATCCTCAACAAAATACTAACAAACTGAATCCAACAGGAAATCAAAAAGATTATACACCATGATCAAGTGGGATTTACCCCAGGATGCAAGGATTGCTCAATAAACACAAATCAATAGACACACTATATCACATCAATAGAATTAAGGACAAAACCATATCATTTCGATAGATACAGAAAAAGCATTTGATAAAATTCAACGCTGCTTCATGATAAAAAGTCTCAACAAACTAGGCACTGAAGGAAACATACCTCAACACAATAAAGGCCATATGTGACAAACCCACAGCTAACATAATGGTGAACGGGGAAACACTAAGAGCTTTTTCTCTGACATCTGTAACAAGACAAGGACGCCCACTTGTGCCACTCCTATCCAACACAGCACTGAACGTCCTAGTCAAGAGCAGTTAGGCAAGAGAAAGAAATCAAGGGCAC
>NW_022294918.1:0-1417 GCF_002776525.5 Piliocolobus tephrosceles
AGGCTTCAAAGCAATCAAAAATATCCCTTCTCAGATTCTGTAAAAACAGTGGTAGCAAACTGCTCCATGAAAGACCTAGGTAACACTTTGAGATAAATTCACACATCACAAAGCAATTTCCCAGAAAACTTCTTTCTGGTTTTTATCTGAGGATATCTTTTTGTCGTCATGGGCTTCAAAGTAAAAAAATATATATATCCCTTCTCGGATTCCACAAAAACAATGGTAGCAAACGGATCCATGAAACAGCAGTGTAATTCTGTGTGATGAATTCTCACATCACAAAACAGTTTCTCAGAAAGCTTCTTTCTTCTTTTTATGCAAAGATATATACTTTTTAAATACGGACCTCAATGTGCTCTCATATATCTCATTGCAGATTCTGCGACAATAGTGTTAGCAAACTTCTCAATGAAAGCAATTGTGTAACTCTGTGAGATGAAATCACACACCACAAAGCAGTTCCTGAGACAGCTTCTGTCCAGTTTTTATCAGAGGATATTTCATTTCTCACTGTAGGATTCAATGCTATCCAAAATATCACTTCTGAGATTCCTCATAAACAGTGCTAGCAAACTCCTCCATGACAGAGTGGTACAACTCTGCGAGATAAATTCACACATCACAAAGCATCAGAAAGCTTCTTTCTAATTTTTATCTGAGGTTATTTCCTTTGTCTCCATAGGCTTCAAAGAAATGAAAAATATCTGTTTTTTATCTGAGGATATTTCCTTTGTCAACATAGGCTTCAAAGTGATTCAAAATATCACTTCTCAGATTCCACAAAAACAATGCGAGCCAATGGCTCTAGGAAAGAGTGATGTAACTCTGTGAGATGAAGTCACAAATCACAAGGCAGTTTCTCAGAAGCTTCTTTTGGGTTTTTATCTGATGATATTTCCTTGGTAACCATGGGCTTCAAAGCGATCCAAAATGTCAATTCTCAGATTACACAAACACAATGCTAGCAAATTGCTCCATGAAAGAGTACTGTAACAATGTGTGATGAATTTTCATATCACAAAACAGTTTCTCAGAAATCTTCTTTTTTCTTTTTAGCAGATGATATTTCATTTTCAATACGGGCCTCAATACGCTCCCATATATCTTATTGCACATTCTGCAAAAACAGTTTTAGCAAACTTCTCAATGAAAGCAATGGTGTAACTCCATGAGATGAATTCACACACCAAAAAGCAGTTTATGAAAAGGCTTGTGTCCAGTTTTTATCTGAGGATATTTCATTTGTTACCCTAGGGTTCTATGCTATCCAAATTATCACTTCTGTGATTACACAAAAACAGTGCTAGAAAATTCCTCCATGAAAGAGTGGTGTAACCATGTGATATGAATCCACACATCACAAAACAGTTTCTCAGAAGACTTCTTTCTTGTTTTTATCTGAGGATCTTACAGT
>NW_022294919.1:0-1285 GCF_002776525.5 Piliocolobus tephrosceles
AAAGAAAGGTGTAATTCTGGGAGATGAATTCACACATCACAAAAAAAATTCTCAGAAAGCTTATATCGAGTTTTTGTCTGAGGATATTTCCTTTCTCACCATAGGCTTCAATGCGATCCAAACTATCCTTTCTCAGTTTCCCTGAAACCAGTTTTACCAATCTGATCCAGGAGAATTTTGTAACTCTGTGAGCTGAATTAACACATCACAAAATGGTTTCTCAGAAAGCTTCTTTCTACTTCTTATATGAGGATACTTCTTATGCCACCATAAGCTTCAATGCACTCTGAAATATCAGATTACAGAATCCAAGAAAACAGTGTCAGCAAACTGCTCTAAGAAAAGGACACTCTAACTCTGGGAGATGAATGCATACATCACCAAGCAGTTTCTCACAGAACTTCTTTCTAGTTTTTATCTGTGGTTATTTCCTTTTTCACTATAGGCCTCAATGTGCTCCCAAATATCACGTTGCAGATTCCATGAAAACAGTGTTAGCAAACTGTGCCATGAATAGAAAGATGTAACTCTGTGACAGAAATTCACACATCACAAAGAACTTTCTCAGAAAGCTTCTTTCTTGTTTTTACCTGAGGATATTTCCTTTGTCACCACAGGCTTCAATGTGATTCAAATTATCCCTTCTCAGATTCCCCAAACACAGTGCTAGAAAACTATTCCGTGAAAAGAATGGTGTAACTCAGTGAGATGAATTCACACATCAAAGAGCAGTTTCTCATAAAGCTTCTTTCTAGTTTTTTTCAGAGGATAATTCCTTTTTCACCATAGGCCTCAACTCGCTCCAAAATATCCCTTTGTAGATTCTCAGAAAGTTACCATTCACTTTTTTCCTGAGGATATTTCCTTTGTCACCATAAGATCCAATGCACTCCAAAATATCCCATTACAGATTCCACGAAAACTGTGTTAGAAAACTGCTATATGAAAACAAAAGTGTAACTCTGTGAGATGAATTCACACATCACAAAGCAGTCTTTCAGAAAGTTTCTTTCTAGTTTTTATCTGAGGATATTTAGTTTTTTACCATAGGCCTCAATGCTCTTCCAAGTATCCCCTTGCAGATTCCACGAAAACAGTGTTATCAAACAGCTCTGAATTCAAACATCACAATTCATTTTCTCAGAAAGCTTCCTTCTAGTTTTTATCTGAGGATATTTCCTTTTTCACTATAGGCCTCGAAGTGCTCCCAAATATCACTTTGCAGATTACACGAAAACAATGTTAGAAAACTGCTCAATGAAAGGAACAGTATAATTCTGTGAGA
>NW_022294920.1:0-1108 GCF_002776525.5 Piliocolobus tephrosceles
CTGGATTGCAAGTCAAAAACTCTCATGGCTTCCAACATCCAATATATTCAAAGCAGTTCAGGAATGGTGAAAGTGGAATGGAATTTAAAATCATTCAAATGTTTCATATGTGAAAGCACCATTCCCTGAAACAAAATTTTTATTTTTAAAGTGCATAATGAACACTGCATACGAAGTTTGTGTAACAAGAGAGAGAAAAAATCTCACACTTTTAAAAAAGGAATATGCAACGTATTTACGTATAATAAAATAAAATTAAACTAAAATAACAGCAATGGAAGACACAATCTGACCTCTGAAAATCAAGGGAAAAATCTCTTTTAAATAAACTTGGAACAATTTTTAATGTGAGTTATGAAAAATAATAATACCTGAATATAGTATGTAAAAGTACTAACACAATAAAGCTAAAATAATATCCACGGAAAAATTATTTGCTGTACATTATTTAAAAAAAAAAAATCTAAGTACTTTCCTCAAGAAGGTAAATGAATGAAATTTAAAAATTGTCTGAGAAAATCTGTGAAAGGAAATGAATATAGAGAAGCAGAATATAATTTAACTATAAACCAGACAAATAGAATTTAAAAATCAGGCCGGACGCAGTGTCTCATACCTGTAATCCCAGCACTTTGGGAGGCGGAGGCAGGAAGATTACCTGAGGTCAGGAGTTTGAGACCAGCCTGACCAACATGGAGAAAACCCGTCTCTACTAAAAATACAAAAAAAAAAAAAGAACAAATAGCCGGGCATGGTGGCACATGCCTGTAATCCCAGCTACTAGGGAGGCTTAGGCAGGAGAATCGCTTGAACCTGGGAGGCAGAGGGTGTGGTGAGCTGAGATCACACCATTGCACTCCAGCCTGGGCAACAAGAGTGAAACTCTGTCTCAAAGAAATAAAAAATAAAAATAAAATAAAAATAAGTGGCAGCCAACATGCCCAACATGATTTTCTGTGATGAAAGAAATGCTCTCTATCTACATTGTCCAATGCAGTAACTACCACACATATGTAGTTACAGAATTTCTAGTTTGGCCACGAATTTGGCTATTACTCCTAAGGATATGCCATTTAGTTATTTAATTATAATTAATTTACAGTTTATA
>NW_022294921.1:0-8829 GCF_002776525.5 Piliocolobus tephrosceles
ATAACATCTAAAACACTTCATACTTTATTATTCCAAATTATTTTACTCACAGTTTGATGTAAATATACTACAGAGTTTTAGAAATCT
Organism: Piliocolobus tephrosceles; assembly: GCF_002776525.5. Lineage (NCBI taxonomy): Eukaryota > Metazoa > Chordata > Mammalia > Primates > Cercopithecidae > Piliocolobus > Piliocolobus tephrosceles. The sequence goes on from NW_022294921.1 coordinate 88, forward strand.
ACTTTCATTTTTATGTAAAGGATTGTATCTATTGAACATGTGTTGGGGCAAAACACATTTGAAGCCAGAATAAACAGAAAATGCGATAATGACAACAAATGTGAAGTAAATAAACTACCAGCTGTGAAATGAAACCAAAGCATGGTTTTTCATAGGAAAGAATCATCATTTTAGAATTGATCATCAACAGAAAGCTGATCAAACTCATTGCTACAAATGACGATATCAAGGCAAATGCATTTCTATGGTAATTGTTACATTTTCTCCTTCAAGAAAACGCTGCTTAATTTGCTTTATGTTATATTTTGGAAAGAGTTCACATTTTAAATCTATTTTCTTAAGAAAATACATCTTGAGTCTTAGGGAGAATATTTGTTGCCCAAAAACTGTATAATCTTTCACATTTTTATTGAGCTTCATGCAACAATTTAGTGAAGAGAATCAATGAGAACCCGACCTTACCTTTGAAATATACACACAGTTTAATTGGGTGTTAATGTTAAAATCGGTAAAGATAATGAGATATAATGTATAAGGTGATTTTACATCCTAAAAAAAGGAATTTTACAGATTTTGCTTTTGGTTTTAGTTTTTGACTAATAAAATAACATAAAATCAAAAATCCTCACAATTTTTAGAGAATAGCTACTAGAAAACTTCTTAATACTAACATTTCAAAGGAAGTGAATGCAGTATTATGAAGCAAAATATAAATGTAAAATAGAGGAAAATGAATAGTTCCACCTCACTCCCAAGGCCTCAATCACCTTATGGTGGTTAATTAGGATCTTATGCAGAGGAAGTTGCTACAAGGGCAAGGAAACAAATTCTCATTAAATTCTGTGCCCACAGGTCACCAGGGAAATGATGGTGAGACTCTTCATCTTAGCATAATTTTGAACAGAGATCTTGCTGCCAAGTAAAGCTGCTTAACAAAAATGGCATGGCTTATTTGTTTAATTTTTCAATAGGCATTTATTTAAATCCTATGGCGTACTCTGAAAAAGCACAAAGTAAATAGAGCGTAGGGTCCTTACTACTGTGAAACAGGAGATACATACAAGAAAAAAACAGATAAATGCAAGATCTGTCAATATAGATTCATCAACATAAAAAATAATAAGGACAAATTATGCAGGTAAATGTTATGGAGGTGCTGACACATGATTTGTGATCAGCCAGCTTCCTGCAGACTTGATTCCCAGCATTTCAAGTAAGGGGAGAGTGAAATGATTTCCTGCGCCCTCAAATAATTAGAAATCTCTTCAGCTCTTATTAACTATTGTTGTAATATCACAACATCAAGTGTAAATAATTGCATCTTAAAGTGCCCTCCACTGAACTTTGGAAGTGCAGCATTGCTAATCCTCAACCACGATAAATTTAAGAATCTACAGTGTGCTAACATTGTTCAGGACAATGCCATTTGCTCTTGCTTTATTTACTCAAAATCAAATGCAAGTTTTATTTCATCTTTAACCCTTTGATGCAGGAAAACCACACAATCACTGTCAGACACATTGCAAAGTAAGCCTGTTCTGTTGTTGCTAGCACCAAAGCTGGAGCTTCATGTTTTCACGGAAGAGAAAGAGCGGCCACAGAGCAAACTTGTACCGCAGGAAAGGAGTCAGTTTGCTCATAATTTCTATCAATTCCAAAGACACTTAAATCTAAGTAAGAACATCATGCCTGTTGTACAGCTAGAGCTTCAACGTGATTCCCTAGCCCCCTTCTAACCAGATTGTTTCCACTGAATCCTCCCCGTGTAGAAATTGTAGAGCTTTCCTTGTTAAAGAAGTGGCTCCATTTGTCGATCACCGGTACATCACTGAAGGTCCCCATCAGAACCACTTGTAGGTCTAAAGGAACAGAGGCTTAAGCTGAGCTGGCTGCTCCTGTTGTTGTCACAGCTATAGGACCAAGTCCTGAATAAGCTACCAAATCCTTCAAAGTGCAAGAAAGATGGATCCTTCTTCTGGTATTTATGCTTAACCAAGGATACTGTACAACAAAGTTGGCCATGGTACTGACTTCACCATATTTTATAAATCTTCTGAGAGCTGCCCCCAATAATACCATCTGTCCCTAGTGGGTTAGCCACACAGATTAAGAACCACCACTGGCGTCAAAGCCCCACCCATCCATTTCTTTCTCTCTGCGTGGAATTGTTTGTTTATTAGATGGCTTTTTGTTTTTGACGAAAGTTCAAAAGGTTTCCAGAATTTGAATACTGAGGAGAAATATCTCCCATCCCAGAAGACTCCTAGGTTGTTTATCCCAATTTACTACTTCACTCTGCATTCCACTCCCACCTTACAAAAACCATTGAGTTTTAAAAACCTTAAAATTTCACCTTATTAAATTCCCTGCTTGACTGTAAATACAAATTCTGACATCTTCCACACATTCTCCACATTTCCCACCCATAGGTTTTTGAATGACTATGAAGATCACAGATCATTGTACAGAATTCTAGAAACATTTCAGGTGCAGACCTACTCCTTCTCTTTACATATCATCCCTCACTGAAACTGCAGAATCAGATCAAACAGAGTTAGAATTTCAGCTCAGGAATTTAGTGTGTTTTTTTGACTAAAACATTAGTGTGAGCCTCAGTTTTTCACTTGTAAACTAAGAATAAGAAGAAAGCACAATTCTTTGAGTTACAGTAATCAGTAAGTGATGTGAAAATATTATCGCGAATGTTCGTTGAGTGATATTTTAGAAATGTTATAGCAAATTTTATTGAACATTTAGTCTGTGCTCTAAGCACTTAACCAGTGTCCTCTGATTTAATCATATAACAACCTATCAGGCAAGTATTTCCATTTTATACATAAGGTAGCAAATAATGGAAGCAAGAATATGAACTTTAGCGGTTTGTCTCTGGAGCCCTCTCTCTTAGCTACTTGTTAGTTAAATAATACATCCTATGAAAATAAGAAATAAACACAGCACTTGGCACACAGCCAATATGCCTAGTAAATGGTTGTTGCATTAGCAGTAGTAGTGTGGGAGTAGTAGTGCACATTAGACAGGTTTGATGTCCCAATGACATGACGTAACATCATTATTAGCAAATTTACAAACTTTTTTTTGGTAAATTTTACTACTGCAGAGGGTTACTGCAGAGGGTTGTAGCTCTCCTGTAGTTCTTTCCTAGTGTTCAAAATAAAGGCCCTTCAAAGTGGTCTCTATGACTGACCAGGAAGCAATGACTGGAAAGGAATGTTTACACAGTGTTGTAGATGTCTAATTCACTAAGTACGCTGGTCTTTTACGCAAACAGTCCATTGTGAAAGAGACAGAAGTTTATTGTTGTCCAGAATGACACATTTCTCCTACAACTCTAAGACTATTTCATTAATCAGATGTCCTTTGTTAAAAGACCAAGGATCTTTCATTCTAAGAGTTAGATTTTGACTATTGACCTCTAGCTTCCTAAACATTCCCAAGTTCTGAATATGTCAAAGACGGGAAGTGAGAATTTACTTCTTCAATCTTTGGGTTTGGAACACAGTAGGTCCACAATATGTATCTGTACCATGTACAAATGATACAGACCAGGGGTATTTTGTCAATTTGACAGTCCTCTGCTATTTCTTAAAGAGATGAATTCCCAGCAAGCATTCTCATTGTTGTTCCTTTAGAGTATGGCTTTCTAAACTAATTCTACCATTCTGTTATATGTTTATTAAAAAAAAAAAAAAAAAAACTACATAGTCCTATTCCTACTGAGTTCTTATTTCTACTGGAATGCAGAATAGGGTATCTACAAGTTCTTCTTCAAAATGAGTCCCTAAGTGTAGGGAAGAAAGCAATAAAGGCAGGGTTATGAACAATATCATTTACTGTGTGGGCTTGCTTTAAAAGTGCATAAAGAAATAATTCATATCTCCTATTCATGTGACAGTGAGTTTAGTGTTATTTGAATAGAGTACATAAAAAGACTGCTTCAACTCATTTAACTACTAATTGGTTATCCTTACAGTAAAGTCTAAATGACAGAGTCAGAGCAAAGTACCCAAGGGGCAAAGAAATGTCCAACAAAAAACTCCAAGGCATTTCTGCAAGTCTAAAACTGTGATAGTGCAGTCCATCAATATTATCTGTCTTAAATAAGCAGATCACTGGAAAGAAACACACAAGGAAAGGTCATTCTTTTAAAACCAACATTAGCATTTTGCACTACTACTATTTGGCACAGCAAATGAATATATTCAAAAGGCATAGCTTATACAATTGTTTGTAGCTAAGAACAGTGCAAAAATATGTGGCATCATTAAAATCATTCTTTCAACATTCCCTAGGCCAATACAGATATGGTGAATGTTCTCTGAGTTCGAAGAGCTATAAAAATCTAAAAGTAAGATATGTAAAACCAAATACATGCATAAATCAAAAATTTAATATAATTCATGTCTTTGGGAAAACTCACTCTACATCAATGATGTCAATAAATCAAAGCTAGATGCAGATGCAGATATAGAGATACATGAATGATTTGGAGCAGTGACAAATGCAAATGGAAATGAGGGACATTTTATGATGTCTTATGTACCACATCTCATCACTGTAAGTTTCCAGTAACAAATGAATATTTCATTTCCCTAACATTATTGTTTCTTAAAAGAAAAAATGGCAAATAAGAAACATGTCACAAGGATACAAAGAAATAGTTGGCAAAATTCAGAACCATCAGGTACAAATGAGAAATTTTCAGTTAAATGTTCAGCAAGCCCTTTGGCTTTTTTTTTTTTTTTTTTTTTTTTTTTCTGATTAACTAATCTAAGAGCTGCAACTCTTAATGTACCTATATCACCCTGGGGATGAGATTGAATTAGCTCTTACAAATGGCAAGGAGTTCACTTGATAAATCACCAGCAGTCTCGGGCACTTGAGTGGACAGAAGGTAGGGTCAATGAAGCGGCCTTGCCTGCGATGGAGCTTCAGTGCTGGTACATTTGGATTCCAGTTGAGTGCAACTGATTTAGCAGAGAAATCTTCAGAAGAATCTACTCTCCAAATTTCCCTCACTTTGCATAGCACTTGAAATGGTCTTCATGTTTCAAGGCTATTCTGAATACTTTAGGGAAGGATCCTCTTGAAATAGCTAAACAAGGTCATTAGGAAGCTGTCATTAAGGATTAATACCTAATTGTAGTTCACCTGATAGTTGAATGGGAGGAAGGAAACTCCGGAAACCGTAGCAGGGCCAAACTCACAGGTGTGTTTTGTTTAGTTTGCGTTTGCACAGTGATGTCTTTAAAGGCTTGGATGAGCTCCCAGGTCTTAAACATTATGAGTTTTAACATTAAAATCCTGATTTCTGTCCTTTCTTCCAAAACCTAGAAAGTCTGACAAGACTAGTTCTGCTTTGGCACACATCAAAATTCTTCCAGAGCTGAGTAGAGCTTTCCTGCTTTAAAACAGCCCTGTTTTTCAGTGCACCAGTCCTCACCACTCCCTGTTGTCTTATACCTCTCCTAATGCCTCATCCCTTAGCATTTAAATGTGTGAACTCTGCCCTGTAAGTACTATGTAGATCTAGGCTGTGAATATACTCAAGCTGCTAAAAATTCTCAAACTCAATTATTGACTTAAGGAAGTTATTAAGAATATATGTTGTTCAGTTTCTTTCTACTGAAACATTGAAGATTGAATTATAATCAGTAATAATTGTACTTCACAATTATCTTTTTATTCAAAATTATTTCTACTTATAAATACCAATAGAGGTTTTGGAGCTAAGTCTGTGGCTTATGTTTCTAAATACTCTTTCTATCTTTGTGTTTCAAATCTGACAGTTACGTTAATAATCAAAGAGTCATACAGTTTTTAAAGCTGGAATGTTTCAATAATATTCAGCTCTAATTCATATATTTCACAAGTAAGATCTTAGCTCAACAAGTTTGTGACTTTTTGAGGCCAAACATGTAATGAATATAAAATTTAAAGATGGAATATGATTTCTTAACCTCAGCCCAATGCTTAATTTTAGTAGCAACTGGCCTTATTTTCTTCCACGATGCTTCATAAGAGAAAAAATAATACTATTTTCTGAATTTGAGAAGGCTCCCTCTCCCTCCTTCCTTACTTTATTTTTCTCTTCTCCTCTTTCCTTCTTTCTTCCTTCCCTGTCTTCTTCCCTCCCGCTCTTTATTTTGCTCTTCTTCCTTCTTTTTTTAAAAAGACCAAATACTTGGAGGTAAAAAAAATAAATTAGTAAACATCATGGTAAACAGATCGGGGCTAGCTTCACTAAGTAATTTTTATGTTACGTTGATTACCCTTAAATTACACAATCTTGGCTCTTCTTTTTGTGCAATGATCAAAGGTAAAACCATAGGGTGTGCCCTTCTGACTAGCTGAGAGGCAGAACTAGTGACTACAGCATTATTATAAGGTTTAACAGCATGGGGCATCATTCAGAAGAATCTCATTTATGTCTGCAAAAAATCAAGTAAAATTAATTTAATAAACAATAAATAAGGCAGACGGAATGACTTCTCAAACTATCCAGAAAAAGAAAAAACAACAAGCTAATTTCTGACAATCTGATGGTTACAGAGCTGCTGACGCCTTGTGGAAAAGTCTGAGAAAAATAATTTCATTTAAAAACCATTTGGTTTCCTTAATCTTATTTGTTTCTTATTGTTCTCCTCCCTTATTTTCTTAGTAATGAAATTTATAGGAAAATAAGAGTTTCTCCTTCCAAGGAAGGTTTTTATGTAGACTTTTTCTTTCCACCTTTAACTTCTAAGATTAGCATTTTGAACAAATTTCCCAATCTACACCCCAGCTGTGTCAATTTTGTAGCTTTCTGAAATGATCTACCTGGGTCTTGTTTGGTAAGCTATGGTAGTCTGCAAGTGCCTGTGCTTGTATAAATCAGCTGTCATGCTGGTATCGGAATGTTATTTAGGACCTGGGAGTGAATCTTCCACCATGACATCATCATAGTCCAAACAAGGTTTGAATAAGGCCCTTTTACCTCTGTAAATAATAAACCTACATGATAGCAAATTTTATGTATTAATAGATAGTGATCTCCAGTTGGCCAGTAATATGCAGTTGACTTAAAATATACAGTCAACATAATTATATTCTAAAGTCTTGACACAGACTTACATTTTCCTTTAAGAATGTAAAGGAAGATGGCCATTTTTTGATATTTCAAACATTTATTTATTTATTTATTTATTTATTTATTTATTTATTTGAGACAGAGTCTTGCTCTGTCACCCAGGCTGGAGTGCAGTGGCACCATCTTGACTCTCTGCAACCTCTGCCTCCTGGGTTCAAATAATTCTCTTGCCTCAACCTCCTAACTGGGATTACAGGTGTGCATCACCACACCCAACCAATTTTGTATTTTTAGTAGAGACAGGGTTTCATCATGCTGCCCAGGCTGGTCTTGAACTCCTGATCTCAAGTGATCTGCCTGCCTCGGCCTCCTAGGGTGCTGGGATTGCAGTCATGAGCCACCATGCCCAGTTGATAGTTCAAAAATTCACTCATTACACTTTATTTCCAGTGTGTGGTGCACTGAGATTGTGTGTACTTTCAGTCTTGCTAAAATTTTAGAACACAGACAAAACACTACAAAAGTAAATTAAATGGGCCCCATGACCTGAAATTCTAATTCTGTAGGCCCAGCTTGGGATCCAAAAATCTGAATGTGCAATCACATTCCAAGTTAACCTTTTACTTATTATTCAATTGTTCATTTAATAAACTCATTGTAACAAACATAATAGCAGTGGTGAAAAAAAAAAAAAAGAACCTTTCATGAAGCCTTATAATACATAAATAAAAAGATATAAAATGCTTGGAAGTAATAAGAGCTATGAAAAAATAATAAAGCAGGGTAAAGCAGATAGCAAGAAATGGTGGATGAGATAACAAGCAATGAGATATACAGGAAAGGCCTCCCTGATAAGATGATGCGGATAAGTGGCTCAAGGAGCAAACTTCGAAGAAATACTTTTTAAGAAATAGCCTAAGGGAAAATAAAATTGATGCCTAGCTTCCCAGCTTGAACTTGGGGTCAGACACTTCATACATTTTCAAATTTCTAGTTTCTCTTTGTGTTTAACAGTTTGTTCATATTTCTCTACAATTCCTATCTCCTGCCCAACCCCACGATATCACACACATACACACACACACACACACACATGCATGCACACACACACACACACACTACAGATACACATACTTTTATTAGAAAGACATTTGCTGGCCAGGCATTGTGGCTCATGCCTGTAATCCCAGCAGTTTTGGAGGCTGAAAGAGGCAGATCACTTGAGCCCAGGAGTTCAAAGCCAGCCTGAAACGTGATGAAATTCTATCTCTACAAAAGAATACATGCACAGTGGCATGTGCATGTAGTCCCAGCTACCCAGGATGCTGAGGTGGGAGGACCACCTGAGCCCAGGAAGTCGAGGCTGCAATAAGCCATGATAGAGCTACTGCACTCCAGCCTGGGTAACAAAGGGAGAACCTGTCCCGGAAAAGAAAAATGATGTTGGCATACGTTTAAAATAAAGGTGTGTGAAAACTGTAGTTCCGTGTTTTTTTTTTTTTTTTTTTAAAAAGGACTTAGTTAATAACAATGTGATGAAATTGCCAAAAAGTTAGTAACCTTAGGGTACAGATAAAGAAGTATGATATCTAGAACAAGAGCTACAATTGTCTCACTTTCTTCATTTGTCGCACTGAAGCAACACCTGGAAAACC
>NW_022294922.1:0-1543 GCF_002776525.5 Piliocolobus tephrosceles
GGGGTGGAACCCTCATGGTAAACCTGTACTAGGGCAGTGCACAACAGAAATGTGGGGTTGGAACCCCCACCCAGAGTTTTCACTGGGGCACTGCCTAGTGGAGCTATGAGAAGAGGGCCACTGGCCTCCAGACCCCAAAATTGTAGATCCACCAACAGCTTCCATCATGTTCCTGGAAAAACCACAGGCACTCAATGAGAGACTGTAAAAGCAGCTGTGGGGCTGTACCCTGCAGAGCCACAGGAGTAGAGCTACCCAAAGCCTTGGGATTATACCCCTTGCATTAGTGTGACCTGGATGTCAGACATGGAGTCAAAGGAGATTATTTGGGACTTTGGATATTTAATGACCACCCTGCTGGGTTTCAGACTTACATGGGGTCTGTAGCTGCTTTGTTTTGGACAATTTTTCTCATTTAGAATGGGAACATTTACTCAATGCCTGTATCCCCATTGTATCTTGGAAATAACTAACTTGTTATTGATTTTATGGACTCATAGGTGAAAGAGACTTGCCCTGTCTCAGATGAGACTTTGGATTTGGACTTTTGAGTTAATGCTAGAATGAGTTAAGCCTTTGGGTGACTGTTGGGAAGGTGTGATTTTATTTTGAAATGAGGGAAGAAAATGAGATTTGGGAGGGGCCGGGTGCTAAATGATCTAGTTTGTCTCTGTGTCCCCTTGGAAATCTCATATTGAATTGTAGTTTCCAGTGTTGGGGAAGGGATCTGATGGTAGGTGATTCAATCATAGGAGCAGATTTTTTTGCTTCTGTTCTTATGTCATTGAGTTCTCCCATGATCTGGTTGTTTAAAAGTATGTAGCACTTCCTCCTTTGTTTCTCCCACTCTACCATGTTAACATGGACTTTCTTTTTCTTTGTCTTCTGCCATGATTGTCAGTTTCCTGAGGCCTCCCAGCCACGTTTCTTGTGCAACCTGCTGAACTGTGAGTCAATTAAACCTCTTCATTCATGACCCAGTCACAGATAGTTCTTTATTACAGTATGTAAACTAACTAACACAGCGTGTGTGTGTATACTTTCTTAATTTCTAGCTGTGCAAAATGCTTTCTGTTCACCTTGTATATATCCTGCCCCAGACCTAGAGTCAGTCATTTCTGCTAGCACTCCTGGTTTCTTTTGTTAGATAATGGTATTTGAAATTACCAAAAAGATCTGGCTCTAAGTATATTTATCTTTAATGAGAGTGTTGTTGCTTCCAGGCCCTGTAAGCTGACAGGGAATATATGTGTGTGTATATTATGCAGATTATATATAAATACATTCATACATATTTCTATATGAAACCATGTGTATCTGTGTGAAGCACAACAGGAGTTCATACTTATTTCTCTATATCAAATTCATTGTCAGATGGATTGTTCCACCTTCGCCTCTTTCTTCTCTGAAACTTCACACACAATAGTCAGAAACTTGGCTTTTACTACCCATCACCAATTTACTTAAATATTCATTTCTTTTATTCATGTATTGCGGTTTCAGAATTATTAACTCATATTCCTGTGCAAATGACTTCTTCAAT
>NW_022294923.1:0-1039 GCF_002776525.5 Piliocolobus tephrosceles
ACACTATTTGTCTTTGTGTGACTGGCTCATTTCAATTAGTATAATGTTTTCAAGGTTCATCTCTGTTGCAGCATGTGACAGGGCTGCTTTCTTTTTTAAGGCTCATAATATTATAATATTCCATTGCATGGATAGACCACATTTATTTAGTTAGGTGATTAATTAGTTATTGAGACAATCTCACTCCGTTGCCCAGGCTGGAGTGCAGTGGCATGATCACGGCTCACTGCAGTCTGAACCTCCCATTCTCAAGCGATCCTGCCGCCTCAGCCTCCTGAGTAGCTGGGACTACAGTCACATGACAGCATGCCTGGATAGTCATCTTTCTGTGTAACTGGTTGAGAAACAGGGAAGTAACAGTAAAGAAACTGTCTCAGAATAAATATGGTGGCAGCAGAAGAGAATATGAGACACATTGTCCTCACAGAGCATTGAAGAGTGTGACGGTAGTTGAGGGCCACGCTGTTGTCTTAGAGTGAAGTGAGGAGAACCTACATTGGTTTGGTAGTCATGGGAATGGCCGGAGGAACGAAATGTGAAAGCTCATTGGTGGCAGAATCAAAATGTCTTGGTCTTTGTAGTCAACTATTAAGTGAGGAGGAGGAATTATTGGCTGACTGAGAAGAAGTGAAAAATGTGAAATACCAATAAAACACAAAGCTCATGACTTTAGTCAGGGTAAAGCTTAAGCACTGTGTGATTCTAGATAGATTATTGAGCAGTTTTGTTCCATGTATTTTATATCCCACATCTTCTAGCTATGACCCTATTTCTTTGTTTCTTGACATAGCCAAACATTTTTTAAACTAACAGCTTTATTGTGATATAGTTTTTGTATGATAAGCCTCACCCTTCAAGCGTACAGTTCAGTGGTTTGTAGTGTATTCAGAGTTACACAACCATTACCACTCCCTAATTTCAGAACGTTTTCATCTCCCCAAAAGGAAACCCCGTGCCCATTAGCAGTCACTTCCTGTACCCGTCTCCCTCATCGTTGATCCTGGCAACCTCTGGTCTAATTTCTATCTGTAGATTTGCC
>NW_022294924.1:0-1700 GCF_002776525.5 Piliocolobus tephrosceles
AAATCGTACACTATTTGTCTTTGTGTGACTGGCTCATTTCAATTAGTATAATGTTTTCAAGGTTCATCTCTGTTGCAGCATGTGACAGGGCTGCTCTCTTTTTTAAGGCTCATAATATTGTAATATTCCATTGCATGGATAGACCACATTTATTTATTTAGTTAGGTGATTAATTAGTTATTGAGACAATCTCACTCTGTTGCCCAGGCTGGAGTGCAGTGGCACGATCATGGCTCACTGCAGTCTGAACCTCCCATTCTCAAGCGATCCTGCCACCTCAGCCTCCTGAGTAGCTGGGACTACAGTCACATGACAGCATGCCTGGATGTTCATCTTTCTGTGTAACTGGTTGAGAAACAGGGAAGTAACAGTAAAGAAACTATCTCAGAATATATGGTGGCAGCAGAAGAGAATATGAGACACATTGTCCTCACAGAGCCTTGAAGAGTGTGACGGTAGTTGAGGGCCACGCTGTTGTCTTAGAGTGAAGTGAGGAGAACCTACATTGGTTTGGTAGTCATGGGAATGGCCGGAGGAACGAAATGTGAAAGCTCATTGGTGGCAGAATCAAAATGTCTTGGTCTTTGTAGTCAACTATTAAGTGAGGAGGAGGAATTATTGGCTGACAGAAGAAGTGAAAAATGTGAAATATCAATAAAACATAAAGCTCATGATTTTAGTCAGGGTAAAGCTTAAGCACTGTGTGATTCTAGATAGATTATTGAGCAGTTTTGTTCCATGTATTTTATATCCCACATCTTCTAGCTATGACCCTATTTCTTTGTTTCTTGACATAGCCAAACGTTTTTTAAGCTAACAGCTTGTGATACAGTTTTTGTATGATAAGCCTCACCCTTCAAGCGTACAGTTCAGTGGTTTTTAGTGTATTCAGAGTTACACAACCATTACCACTCCCTAATTTCAGAACATTTTCATCTCCCCAAAAGGAAACCCCTTGCCCATTAGCAGTCACTTCCTGTACCCGTCTCCCTCACCGTTGATCCTGGCAACCTCTGGTCTAATTTCTGTCTGTAGATTTGCCTATCCTGGGCATTTCATATAAATAGAATCATACAAAATGTGGCATTTTGTGACTGGCTTTTCTTTACAGTGATTATAAATCAAATGCCTGAAGAGGCTAAGCTTAGGATAGTGTTTGCTGTACAACTTTCACAACTGAATTTTTTAAAGTTGCGGATCACGAGGTCAGGGAGATCGAGACCATCCTGGCTAACCCGGTGAAACCCCGTCTCTACTAAAAAAAAAAAAAAAATACAAAAAATTAGCCAGGCGTGGCGGCGGGCGCCTGTAGTCCCAGCTAATCAGGAGGCTGAGGCAGGAGAATGGTGTGAACCCGGGAGACGGAGCTTGTAGTGAGCCGAGATGGCGCCACTGCACTGCAGCCTGGGCAACAGAGCGAGACTCTGTCTCAAAAAAACAACAACAACAACAACAAAAAGAAAATATGACTGTGTCTGTATATATGGCATATTATCTTTAGATGACCCTTACTTCAATTATTAAGATTTTTTTCCCCTAGTAATCTTAAACTGTTTCAATATTCAGCAGGAAACCCTTGGAGACAAAGAGCAGTATGATTTTGGAACACATATTGACAAAATGAATGTCATTTAATTTAATACAGTAGTAAAGTCGAACACTTTTAGGTGTCGATGCTGCTGAAAGTGTATATTAAGGAA
>NW_022294925.1:0-13608 GCF_002776525.5 Piliocolobus tephrosceles
AACAAACCTGCACGTTATGCACATGTACCCTAGAACTTAAAGTATAATAATAATAATTAAAAAAAGAAACTGTAAAAAAAACAAAGAAAGTAAAATACGAAAAAAAAAAAAGACTGCCTAGAAAACAGAAAGATAGGTGTAACAGTTTTTATAGCTTGAATAGCTTGTGTTGGGTAATCAGTTTACCTCCCAAGAAAGCAGAATGGCTATATTGAAGGAGATGTTGTAGGGCTTGTATAGTTAGAAAAGACGTAAGACCATTAAGGGTCTAGGGACCACTGATGTGGTGCTATCTTTCCAGAAAATAGAGAAAGTTCATTAAGAAGGTGTGTGTGAGGAGGTGAATAGAATAGAATTGCCACCAGGAAGGTTATGAACTAGTGTGCTATCAAAAGCAAGACCTGGACAGATACTGAATTCAATAAGATGAAGGTTCTAAACATAAGGAGCTGAAAATAAAGTTGTTCACTGGAACTCCTCTGCATATATTTGGAATAAACACTTGATTTCTGTAAGGTGCTTGGCGCAACAAGAAATTGTCAGTAAGCTGGCTGCTAAGGAAAGGAAGTTTCTGTTATCCGGTTGATTATTTTGCTAAGCATCCAAATAACTTTGAAGATTATTTGAGACATAATTATTGATCACTTATGATATATTGGATATTTTACAATAGTAAATAGAACAAAGTCATTGTTCATATAGGGCTTAGAGTCTATTGGGAAAAAAAGGTGACATTAAGCTAATAGATAAAAAGGCAAAAGGAAAAAATGCACACATTATGAGAAGTGCTATGAAAGCAACTAACAGTGATGTGAGAGACAGTAAAATAGAGGACTGGGGATGGAACTTTATATTGGTTGCCCAGGGAAGCTTTACTCTGTGAAGGTAGCTATAACCTGGCACCTATAGGATGAAAAGAAGCCAACCATGCTAAGATATGAGGGAAGAGGATTCCAAGCATAGAAAACATCAAGAGCAAATGCTTTATCTTGAAAATAGAAGGGTAGAGAGACCACTTTGACTGGAGTACAGTGAATGAGGGACAGAGTAGGATGAGACAAAGTTCGAGAAGTGGGCCAGGTCCTAGAGGTGTTTGTAGGCCTTGGAAAAAACTTTGAATTTTATTTTGAATGAAGTAAGATACTTTTAAGTGTTTTATACAAGAAAATTATATCTGTATTACAGTTGCTAGGTTCAAAATGTTTTCTAGGGAAGCTGTGGGGAAAGGTAAAAGCAGGAAGAAAGCCATTGCAGTAATCCAGATGAAAGATGGTGATGAAATAGATATAGAGAGAATTGGACAGATTTGAACTTTATATTCTTTTAATTTTTTATTTTTTTTATTTCGTAGCTACATACTAGGTACACACATGTATGGGATACCTGAGATGTTTTGATACAGGCATTCAATACATAATAATCACGTCATAGAGAATGGGGTATTTATTCTCTCTAGCATTTATCATTTGTGTTACAAACAATACAATTATACAATTGTAATTGTTTTAAAATGTACAATTAAATTATTATGGACAATCATCACCCTGTTGTGCTATCAAATACTAGTTCTTACTTATTCTTTGTAACTATGATTTTGTACTTATTAACCATCCTTATCTCACCCCCAGTCTCCACTACCCTTCCCAGCCTCTGATAACCAACCTTCTGCTCTCTACGTCCACAAGTTCAATTTATTTGATTTTTAGATCCCACAAATAAATAAAAACATGTGATGTTTTTCCTTCTGTGTCTGGTATATTTCACTTAACATAATGATCTCCAGTTCTATTCATATTGTTGCAAATTACTGGATCTCATTCTTTTTTATGGCTGAATAAGACTGCATCACGTATATGAACCACAATTCCTTTATGTATTCATCTGTTACTAGACACCTAGGTTGCTGCCGAATTTTAGCTATTGTAAACAGTGCTGCAACAAATACAGATTGCAGATATCTCTTTAATATTTCTCTCTTTTGGGCATATGCCCAACAGTGGGATCGCTGGATCATATGGTAGATTTATTTTAAGTTTTGTGAGGAAACTCCAAACTGTTCTCTATAGTGGTGTTAATTTAGATTTCCACCAACAGTTCTACCAGGGCTCCTTTTTCTCCACATCCTCATCTCATCTGCATTTGTTATTGACTGTCTTTCAGATATATGCAATTTTAATTAGTGTGAAATAATATCTAATTGTAGTTTTGATTTGCATTTCTCTGATGATCAGTGATATTGAGCACCTTTTCATATGCCTTTTTGCCATTGGTATGTCTTCTTTTGTGAAATGTATATTCAGATCTTTTGCCTATTTTGATAGAATTATTACATGTTTTCCTATAGAACTGTTTGAGTTCCTCATATATTTTGGTACTTATACATTTCTTGCTTAGTACTGCTATCACTGTTTTTCATTAGCTTTGGTATAACATGTTTCCATATAGTTCAAAGAAATTTTTCTTTTTTTTTTTTTAGGAGCAAAACTGCAAATTTATTTTTGGTCACCTAAGGTGTGGGGTAGAGGTCTGTCAGCCTCCAGCAAAGGAGGCCGAATTTACTTCTTAATTACTTAATTGACCTCCTGTTCATTTAGGAGCACATTGTTTAATTTCCATTTGTTTGCATAGTTTCCAAAATTTCTCTAGTTGTTGATTTCTAGCTTTATTCCGTGTGGTCAGAGAAGATGCTTGATAGTATTTCATTTTCTTTCTTTTTTTTTTTTTCTTTGAATATTCAAAGTCTTCTTTTGTGACCTAACACACAGTCTATCCTTGAGAATAATCAACATGCTGAGGAAAAAAGTGTGTATTCTGCAGCTTTTGGATAAAGTGTTTTGTAAATATCTCTTAAGGTTCATTTGGTCTACAGTGCAGGTTAAGTTTAATTTTTTTTTGTTGATTTTCTGTCTGGGAGACCTTTCCAATGCTGAAAGTGGGTTGTTGAAGTCTTCAGCTATTATTGAAGTGAGGTCTATCTCTCTCTTTGGTTCTGTTTATATTTGCTTTCTATATCTGGGTGTTTCAGTGTTTGGTGCATATATATTTACAATAGGTATATCTTCTTGCTGAATTAATCCTTTTATCACTATGTAATAACATTTTTGTTTTATCTTATACTATTTGCCTATAAATCTATTTGTCTGATATAAGTATAGTGACTCCTGTGCAATTTGGTTTCCATTTGCATGGAATATCTTTTTCCATCCTTTTACTTTCAGCCTATGTGTATCTTTACAGTGGAAATATGTTTATTGTAGGCAGCAGATCATTGAGTCTTCCTTTTTCATCCATTTAGTGACTCCATGCATTTTATTAGAGAGTTAATTCACTCACATTCAATGTTATTACTGATAAGTAGAGACTTACTCCTGCCACTTTGTCATTAGTTTCTGGTTGTTTTGTGGTCTTCTTTCTTCTTTTCTTCCTTCTTGTTTTGCTTTAAGTGAAGGTGAATTTTTCTGGTATGATTTTATTTTGTGCTTGTTCTTTCTATATCTCTAATATTTCTTTTTGGTTTGAGGTTACCATGAGGCTTGCAAATACTATCTTATAATCAATTATTTTAAACTGATGATAACTGAAGAGTGATTGCAAAAACAAGCAAGAAAAAAAAAAACTAACAGAAAATTCTACTCTTTAACTTCTTCCCCTACTTTTTAACTTTTTGATGTTCCTCTTTATGTCTTATTGTAGTGTGCAAGTCTTGAAAATTGTTATAGTGGTTATTTTTATTACTTCATCTTTTATGTTTTCTACCTAAGATAAGAGTAGAAGGAAGGTGGTGGAATAGAACACTCCACTTATTGTTCCTCTCCCCACCCCCCGCATACAGAAGGACACCAAGTTAACAACTATCTACACAGAAAAAAGAAAAAACTTCATAAGAATCAAAAATCAGGAGAGTACTCATAGTATCTACTGTTACCTTTATGTCATTGAAAGGGGTACTGAATAGATTTGAAAGAACAGTTCAGAATTGCCTATGCCCCCACTCCCACAACACCTGACAGCAGTGGCATGGTGAGGAGAACCTCCCTGTGAGCTTGAAGAGGGAGAACACAGGAACTGTAAAGCATTGAACTCATTTATGTCCTGTTAAAGCAGAAAGAAAAACAGGGCCAAACTCAGCAGATACCTGCCCATGTAGGGAACATTTACACCAGCTCTAGCCAGGGGAGGAACTGTAGATCACAGAAGTCCAAACTTGAGATCTTCCAAAACCTCACCACCAAGGGCTACAGCATGCTATTACTTTACGTAAATTTGAAAGGCAGTCTAGGCCAAAAAGATTGTAACTCTTAGGCAAGACCTAGTGCTGAGTTATGCCCAGAGACAGTGGACTTAGGGAAGGGGGGACGTGTGACATACTAAGACACCAGTTGAGGCAGCCAAATGAGTGCTGGCATCATCCTTTCCCTAAACTCAGGCTACACAGCTCAGGCTCCAAAAGAGACCTCCTTCTTTCTGCTTCAGAAGAGGAGAGGAGAAAGTGAGGAGAATTTCTTCTTGCATCTAGGATACCAGCTCAGCTACAACAGGATAGAACACCAGCCAGAGTTCTGAGGCCCCTGTCCCAGGCTTAGCTCCAAGATGACGATTCTAGGCCCACCTAGTGCCAGAAGGGACCCTGCTCTTTTGAAGGCAAGGACCCAGTCTAGACAGCATTTATCACCTGCTAACTGAAGAGCCCTTGGGCCCTGAATAACCAGCAGTGATACCAATTGATATGGTGTAGCTGTATCCCCACCTAAACATTATCTTGAACTGTAATTTACATAATACCCAGGTGTCATGGGAGAGACCCAGTGGGAGGTAATTAAATCATGGGGGCAGTTAACCTCCATGCTGTTTTCATGATAGTGAGTGAGTTTTCACAAGATCTGATGGTTTTATAAGAGGCTTCTCCCCTGCTTTATTCTGCACTTTCTGGATGCTGCCATGTGAAAAAAGGACATATTTGCTTCCCCTTCTTCCATGATTGTAAGTTTCATGAGGCCTTCCCAGCCATCCTGAACTGAGTCAATTAAACCCATTTTCTTTATACATTACCCAGTCTTGGGTATATCTTTATTAGCAGCATGAGAACAGACTAATACACCCAGGTACTACATCGAGGGCCTTGAGTGAGCCTCTGAGACTTGCTAGCTTCAGGTGAGACTCAGCACATTACCAGCTGTGGTGGATATGGGATGAAGCTCTTTCTGCATGAGAAAAGCAGAGAAAAAGAAAAGGAGACTTTGTCTTTCACCTTATGTACCAGTACAGCCACAAGGTGTGTCAAGCACCAAGAAGACACTTCAGGTCCTTGATTCCAGGTCTTGGAATCTGAGGCCAGGCAGCATTCATGAAAAGATGACCTAAGAGACCTTGGGAAAATCAGCGACAGTCTAGCAGTACTCCCTGTGGCCTGGGGTGGTGATAGTTATGGAGTGAGGCTCCTCTGCCTTTGGAAAGAGGAGGAAAAAATGGGAAGGACTGAACCATGTGGTTTGAGTGCCAGCACGGCCTCAATACAATAGAACATCAAGTAGACTTCTAAGGTTTTTAACTCTAGTCCCTGAGCGCCATAAGGCACTTTTGGACACACCCAAGGCCTGGGGACCTGGCTGCCCTGGAGAGAAAAATCACAAGCTAGGCTAGTTTTGCTACTGGCTGATTGTAGAGGCCCAGAGCCTAGAGCTAACATAAGCAGTAGCCAGGAAGAGGTTATAGTAGGCCTTGGGTGAAACCCAGTGCTGTACTGGCTTCAGGTTTCACCCAGCACAGTCACAGTGGTGGTGGTCACAGGGGTGCTTGTGTCACTCTATTCTCAGCTTTAGGTGACTCAGGAGAGAAAGAGAGAGAGAGAGAGAGAGAGAGAGAGAGAGAGAGAAACTCTGATCGAGAGAAAGTAAGGGAAGAAAACAAGAGTCTCTGCCTGATAATCCAGATAATTCTATCAAACCTTGTGTAAGATCATCAAGGCAGTAACTCTATGAATCTGCAAGAAATTACACTGTTACTGGGTTAAGGGTGCCTTCTAAAGTGAATACAGCTTAGATCATAATACTGAAGTCCTTTCAAATATCTGAAAAGCCTTCTCAAGAAGTACAAAAAAGCCAGACAGTGAAGACTACAAGAAATACCTATCTTCGATGCCTAGAAACCAAAGAATATCTACTAGCATCAATTCAAGAAAACATGACTTAACCAAATGAAACAAATAAGGCAAAAGGGACCAATTATGAAGAAACAGAGATATGTAAACTTTCAGACAGAGAATTTGAAATAGCTGTGTTGAGCAAACTCAAAGAAATGTAACATAACACAGAGGAGGAATTCCGTATTCTATCTGATAAATCAAACAAAGAGACTGAAATAATTAAAAATAAACAAGCAGAAATTCTGAAGCTGAGAAATGCACTTGGCATACTGAAGAATGCATCAGAGCATTTTAATAGCAGAACTGATCAAGTAGAAGAAAGAATTAGTGAGCTTCAAAACAGGCTATTTGAAAATAAATAGTCAAAAAAGACAAAAGAAAAAACATGTGTGCTTGCCCCATCTGGAAAATACCCTGAAAGGGGCAAATCTAACAGTTGATGGCCATAAAGAGGATGCCGAGAAAAAGATAGGGGTAGAAAATTTATTCAAAGGGATAACAGAGAATATCCCAAAGCTAGAAAAAGATGTCAATGTTCGAATACAAGAATGTTATAGAATACTAAGCATATTTAACCTAAAGAAGACTATCTCAAGGCATTTAATAAACTTCCAAAGGTCAAAGATAAAGAATAGATCCTAAAAGTAGCAAAAGGAAAGAAAAAAATGGCATACAATGGAGCTCCAATACATCTGGCAGCACACTTCTCAGTGGAGATAGTACAGGCCAGGTGAGAGTGGCACGACATATTTAAAGTACTGAAGGAAAGAAACCTTTTATCCTAAAATAGTATATCTGGTAAGAATATTATTTAAACATGAAAGAGAAATAAAGGCTTTCCCAGAAAAACAAAAGCTGACGGGTTTTTATCAATACTAGACCCACATGAAATGCTAAAAAGAGTACTTCAATCAGAAAGAAAATGACATGAATGATCTCAAAGCAAAGCCATAAAATGGATACACAAAAAAATTAAATGCAACAAAAAAAAATCATACAACCAGAGAAAATCACCTTCACAAGAGGAAGATCAAAAGGAAAAAATAAGGAAGAGAAGACCAAAAAACTACCAGAAAACAAATAATAAAGTGGCAAGAATGAGTCCTTCTGTATCAATAATAACATTGAATGCAAATGGACTAAACTCTGAAATCGAAAGATATAGACTGAATGGATGAGAAAGCAATAACCACTGATCCCACAAGAAACACTTTTCACCTACAAAGACATACATAGTCTGAAAATAAAGGGATGAGAATAGATATTCTATTTCAATGGGAACCAAAATAGAGCAAGAACTGCTATACTTAATATCAGAAAAAAATAGATTTCAAGACAAAAACTATAAGAAGAGACAAAGAAGGTCGCTATGATAAATGGATCAATACTGCAAGAGTACATGACACTTTTAAATATATATGCACACAACACTGGAGCACCCAGATATATAAAGGAAATGTTAGAGCTAAAGAAAGAGATAGACTCCAATGCAATAATAAGTGGAGGTGAAGCATTTTCTCTGACAACAGTGAAATAAAGTTAGTTTAGATATTAATAAAAAGGGAAAATTTGGAAACTATACTAATACATGAAAATTAAACAATATACTCCTGAATGACCAGTGGATCAATGAAGAAGATAAGAATAAAACTGAAATTTTTTTTTCAATCAATGTATAAACAACATACCAAGAACAATAGAATACAGCAAAAGAATTACTAAAAGGGAAGACTATAGCTGTTAGTGCCTACATTGAAAAAGAGGAAAAACTTCAAATGAAAAATCTAAATGTATCTTAAAGAACCAGAAAAGCAGAAGCTAACAAGCACCAAAATTAGGTAAAGAAAATAATAATAGGGGCAAAGCAAGATGGCCGAATACGAACAACTCCAGTCTCCAACTCCCAGCGAGAGTGACACAGAAGACCGGTGATTTCTGCATTTATAACTGAGGTACTGGGGTCATCTAACTAGGGAGTGCCGGACAATCGGTGCTGGTCAGCTGCTGCAGCCCGACCAGCGAGAGCTGAAGCAGGGCGAGGTATCGCCTCACCTGGGAAGCGCAAGGGGGAAGGGAATCCCTTTTCCTAGCCAGGGGAACTGAGACACACAACTCCTGGATATTCGGGTAACTCCCACCCCAATACTGCGCTGTAAGCAAACGGGCACACGAGGAGAATATACCCCACACCTGGCCGGGAGGGTCCCACAACCACGGAGCCTCCCTCCTCCCTAAAACAGCAGTCTGCAGCGATCTAACCGCAAGGCAGCAGCCAGGCTGGGGGAGGGGCGCCCGCCATTGCTGAGGCTTAAGTAGGTAAACAAAGCCGCTGGGAAGTTCCAACTGGGTGGAGCTCACAGCAGCTCAAGGAAACCTGCCAGTCTCTGTAGACTCCGCCTCAGGGAACAGGGCACAGATAAAAAATAACAGGGGAAGCAGCAGAGGCCTGTGCAGGCGCGAACGACTCGGTCTGACAGCTTTAAGAGAGCAGTGGATCTCCCAACACGGAGGTTGAGATCTGAGAAGGGACAGACTGCCTGCTCAAGTGGGTCCCTGACCCCTGAGTAGCCTAACTGGGAGACATCCCCCACTAGGGGCAGTCTGACACCCCACACCTCACAGGGTGGAGTACACCCCTGAGAGGAAGCTTCCAAAGTAAGAATCAGACAGGTACACTCGCTGTTTAGCAATATTGTATCTTCTGCAACCTCTGCTGCTGATACCCAGCCAAACAGGGTCTGAAGTGGACCTCAAGCAATCTCCAACAGACCTACAGCTGAAGGTCCTGACTATTAGAAGGAAAACTATCAAACAGGAAGAACACCTATACAAAAACTCCATTAGTACGACACCATCATCAAAGACCAGAGGCAGATAAAACCACAAAGATGGGGAAGAAGCAGGGCAGAAAAGCTGGAAATTCAAAAAATAAGAGCGCATCTCCCCCTGCAAAGGAGCGCAGCTCATTGCCAGCAATGGATCAAAGCTGGTCAGAGAATGACTATGAAAAGATGAGAGAAGAAGGCTTCAGTCCATCAAACTTCTTAGAGCTAAATGAGGAATTACATACCCAGCGCAAACAAACTAAAAATCTTGAAAAAAGAGTGGAAGAATTGATAGCTAGAGTAATTAATGCAGAGAAGGTCATAAATGAAATGACAGAGATGAAAACCATGACACAAGACATACGTGACAAATCCACAAGCTTCAGTAACCGACTTGATCAACTGGAAGAAAGAGTATCAGCGATTGAGGATCAAATGAATGAAATGAAGCAAGAAGAGAAACCAAAAGAAAAAAGAAGAAAAAGAAATGAACAAAGCCTGCAAGAAGTATGGGATTATGTAAAAAGACCAAATCTACGTCTGATTGGGGTGCCTGAAAGTGAGGGGGAGAATGGAAACAAGTTGGAAAACACTCTTCAGGATATCATCCAGGAGAACTTCCCCAACCTAGTAGGGCAGGCCAACATTTAAATTCAGGAAATACAGAGAACACCACAAAGATACTCCTCCAGAAGAGCAACTCCAAGACACATAATTGCCAGATTCACCAAAGTTGAAATGAAGGAAAAAATCTTAAGGGCAGCCAGAGAGAAAGGTCAGGTTACCCACAAAGGGAAGCCCATCAGACTGACAGCAGATCTCTCAGCAGAAACTCTACAAGCCAGAAGAGAGTGGGGGCCAATATGCAACGTTCTTAAAGAAAAGAATTTTAAACCCAGAATTTCATATCCAGCCAAACTAAGTTTCATAAGTGAAGGAGAAATAAAATCCTTTACAGATAAGCAAATGCTTAGAGATTTTGTCACCACCAGGCCTGCCTTACAGGAGACCCTTAAGGAAGCCATAAACATGGAAAGGAACAACCAGTACCAGCCATTGCAAAAACATGCCAAAATGTAAAGACCATCGAGGCTAGGAAGAAACTGCATCAACTAACGAGCAAAATAACCAGTTAATATCATAATGGCAGTATCAAGTTCACACATAACAATACTAACCTTAAATGTAAATGGACTAAATGCTCCAATTAAAAGACACAGAATGGCAAATTGGATAAAGAGTCAAGACCCATCAGTCTGCTGTATTCAGGAGACACATCTCACATGCAGAGACATACATAGGCTCAAAATAAAGGGATGGAGGAAGATCTACCAAGCAAACGGAGAACAAAAAAAAGCAGGGGTTGCAATCCTAGTCTCCGATAAAATAAACTTTAAACCGTCAAAGATCAAAAGAGACAAAGAAGGCCATTACATAATGGTAAAGGGATCAATTCAACAGGAAGAGCTAACTATCCTAAATATATATGCACCCAATACAGGAGCACCCAGATTCATAAAGCAAGTCCTTAGAGAGTTACAAAGAGACTTAGACTCCCATACAATAATAATGGGAGACTTCAACACTCCACTGTCAACATTAGACAGATCAACGAGACAGAAAGTTAACAAGGATATCCAGGAATTGAACTCTTCTCTGCACCAAGCGGACCTAATAGACATCTATAGAACTCTCCACCCCAAATCAGCAGAATATACATTCTTCTCAGCACCACATCACACTTATTCCAAAATTGACCACATAATTGGAAGTAAAGCACTCCTCAGCAAATGTAAAAGAACAGAAATGATAACAAACTGTCTCTCAGACCACAGTGCAATCAAACTAGAACTCAGGACTAAGAAACTCAATCAAAACCGCTCAACTACATGGAAACTGAACAACCTGCTCCTGAATGACTACTGGGTACATAACGAAATGAAAGCAGAAATCAAGATGTTCTTTGAAACCAATGAGAACAAAGATACAACATACCAGAATCTCTGGGACACATTTAAAGCAGTCAACCAGAAAATGTAGAACAAATGGATATTTTCCTGGACACTTACAGTCTCCCAAGACTAAACAGGAAGAAGCTGAGTCCCTGAATAGACCAATAGCAGGCTCCAAAATTGAGGCAATAATTAATAGCCTATCAACCAAAAAAAGTCCAGGACCAGATGGATTCACAGCTGAATTCTACCAGAGGTACAAGGAGAAGCTGTTACCATTCCTTCTGAAATTATTCCAATCAATAGAAGAAGAGAGAATCCTCCCTCACTCATTTTATGAGGAGAACATCATCTTGAAACCAAAGCCTGGCAGAGACACAACACAAAAAGAGAATTTTAGACCAATATCCCTGATGAACATCGATGCAAAAATCCTCAATAAAATGCTGGCAAACCGGATCCAGCAGCACATCAAAAAGCTTATCCACCATGACCAAGTGGGCTTCATCCCTGCGATGCAAGGCTGGTTCAACATATGCAAATCAATAAATGTAACCCAGCATATAAACAGAACCAAAGACAAAAACCACATGTTTATCTCAATAGATGCAGAAAAGGCCTCTGACAAAATTCAACAGCCCTTCATGCTAAAAACGCTCAATGAATTCGGTATTGATGCAACGTATCTCAAAATGATAAGAGCTATTTATGACAAACCCACAGCTAATATCATACTGAATGGGCAAAAACTGGAAAAATTCCCTTTGAAAACTGGCACAAGACAGGGATGCCCTCTCTCACCACTCCTATTCAACATAGTGTTGGAAGTTCTGGCTAGGGCAATCAGGCAAGAGAAAGAAATCAAGGGTATTCAGTTAGGAAAAGAAGACGTCAAATTGTCCCTGTTTGCTGATGACATGATTGTATATTTAGAAAACCCCATTGTCTCAGTCCAAAATCTCCTTAAGGTGATAAGCAACTTCAGCAAAGTCTCAGGATACAAAATTTATGTGCAAAAATCACAAGCATTCTTATACACTAGTAACAGTCAAACAGAGAGCCAAATCAGAAATGAACTTCCATTCACAATAGCTTCAAAGAGAATAAAATACCTAGGAATCCAACTTACAAGGGATGTAAAGGACCTCTTCAAGGAGAACTACAAACCACTGCTCAGTGAAATAAAAGAGGACACAAACAAATGGAAGAACATATCAAGCTCATGGATAGGAAGAATCAATATTGTGAAAATGGCCTTACTGTGAAGGTAATTTATAGATTCAATGCCATCCCCATCAAGCTACCAATGAATTACTTCACAGAATTGGAAAAAACTGCTTTAAAGTTCATATGGAACCAAAAAAGAGCCCGCATTGCCAAGACAATCCTAAGTCAAAAGGACAAAGTTGGAGGCATCACGCTACCTGACTTCAAACTATACTAAAAGGCTACAGTAACCAAAACAGCATGGTACTGGTACCAAAACAGAGATATAGACCAACGGAACAGAACAGAGTCCTCAGAAATAATACCACACATCTACAGCCATCTGATCTTTGACAAACCTGAGAGAAACAAGACATGGGGAAAGGATTCCCTATTTAATACATGGTGCTGGGAAAATTGGCTAGCCATAAGTAGAAAGCTGAAACTGGATCCTTTCCTTACTCCTTATACGAAAATTAATTCAAGATGGATTAGAGACTTAAATGTTAGACCTAATACCATAAAAACCCTAGAAGAAAACTTAGGTAATACCATTCAGGACATAGGCATGGGCAAGGACTTCATGTCTAAAACACCAAAAGCAATGGCAACAAAAGCCAAAATTGACAAATGGGATATGATTAAACTAAAGAGCTTCTGCACAGCAAAAGAAACTACCATCAGAGTGAATGGGCAAACTACAGAATGGGAGAAAATTTTTGCAATCTACTCATCTGACAAAGGGCTAATATCCAGAACCTACAAAGAACTGAAACAAATTTACAAGAAAAAAACAAACAACCCCATCAAAAAGTGGGCAAAGGATATGAACAGACATTTCTCAAAAGAAGACATTCATACAGCCAACAGACACATGAAAAAATGCTCATCATCACTCGCCATCAGAGATATGCAAATCAAAACCACAATGGGATACCATCTCACACCAGTTAGAATGGCAATCATTAAAAAGTCAGGAAACAACAGTTGCTGGAGAGGATGTGGAGAAACAGGAACACTTTTACACTGTTGGTGGGATTGTAAACTAGTTCAACCATTGTGGAAAACAGTATGGCGATTCCTCAAGGATCTAGAACTAGAAGTACCATATGACCCAGCCATCCCATTACTGGGTATATACCCAAAGGATTACAAATCATGCTGCTATCAAGACACATGCACACGTATGTTTATTGTGGCACTATTCACAATAGCAAAGACTTGGAATCAACCCAAATGTCCATCTGTGACAGACTGGATTAAGAAAATGTGGCACATATACACTATGGAATACTATGCAACTATAAAAAATGATGAGTTTGAGTCCTTTGTAGGGACATGGATGCAGCTGGAAACCATCATTCTCAGCAAACTATCACAAGAACAGAAAACCAAACACTGCATGTTCTCACTCATAGGTGGGAACTGAACCATGGGATCACTTGGACTCGGGAAGGGGAACATCACACACCGGGGCCTATCA
>NW_022294926.1:0-1065 GCF_002776525.5 Piliocolobus tephrosceles
AACCCACAGCTAATATCATACTGAATGGGCAAAAACTGGAAAAATTCCCTTTGAAAACTGGCACAAGACAGGGATGCCCTCTCTCACCACTCCTATTCAACATAGTGTTGGAAGTTCTGGCTAGGGCGATCAGGCAAGAGAAAGAAATCAAGGGTATTCAGTTAGGAAAAGAAGAAGTCAAATTGTCCCTGTTTGCAGATGACATGATTGTATATTTAGAAAACCCCATCATCTCAGCCCAAAATCTCCTTAAGCTGATAAGAAACTTCAGTCACATGGGAAATTGAAATTTTAAAAAGAAATGTTGACACACCCAATGGGGAGATTCATTGTAAAATAGATTTTATATTATTTATGAATATTGTAAGTGGTTTTCTTTTCATTTTTAACTTAAAGAACAGCTTTTATGTGTTTTATATATTATGGGAAATGTAAGTGTGTCCTATGGCTACTAGTGGAATATTTTCATTCCAGACTGCCTAAGTTATATTGAAATGTTTTTGATCCTCATGCCTTATCTTTTTCGCTGTGACAGGTAAAACTAAGTTTGGCTGTGAGCAACGAACGAAAAATAACTGTTTCTTCAATAAGACAAAAGTTAACTTGTCACTCTCGTACACTTTTTGATAGTGTTTTTTTCTTGTAAATTTTTCTTGTAAATTTGTTGTAAATTTCTTGTAAATTTGATTGAGTTCTTTATAGGTTCTGGATATTAGCCCTTTGTCAGATGAGGAAAAGAAGTCAAACTGTCTCTGTTTGCAGATGACATGATTGTATATTTAGAAAACCCTATTGTCTCAGCCCAAAATCTCCTTAAGCTAATAAGCAACTTCAGCAAAGTCTCAGGATACAAAATTAATGTGCAAAAATCACAAGCATTCTTATACACCAATAACAGACAAGCAGAGAGCCAAATCAGGAATGAACTTCCATTCACAATTGCTTCAAAGAGAATAAAATACCTAGGAATCCAACTTACAAGGGATGTAAAGGACCTCTTCAAGGAGAACTACAAACCACTGCTCAGTGAAATCAAAGAGGACACAAACAAATGGAAGAACATAC
>NW_022294928.1:0-1496 GCF_002776525.5 Piliocolobus tephrosceles
AAATGATAAAGATGTATGCTTTACTACAACTTGAAAAATCCAACAGGGTAGATGATAAACGTAGTGGCAGGGTATGTAGATCCACAGAAGTTAAATGATCTTGTAACATTTCATAAAACTGGGGATCTGCCTGGACCTTCAAATGGGGAGGAGGTGTGATGAGATGCTGTCGCTGAACCATACAGTGCCTTTCTGTATTAAACTGTTCTTAAGGTGACTATTTCACATTGATGAGGTTGCCCTAGCTAGAAAGCCAAGGCTCTTTCAATTCTTTCTGGCCCTCCCCTTTGCCTGCCTTCGACGCCAAGGAGAATGGTCCAGCAGCATCTCAGCCCATGATTGTCAAGCGCCCACTTCCGTACACTCCATAAACCCCAAGGTTCCTTGTGGGATTCCTCAGCAACACCAATGCACTGACCGTCACTCTGTGTTCTCCTAGATTCTGATGAAGATCTGCATGCGTCTGCACATGGCGGTGTGGAGGAGAATATGGGCTCAAAACTTGTAAGGCGTATTTCTTTCTCTGGAAGAGAAACTTTTTTTTTTTTTTCTGGGGTCACTAGAGATTATGACCAACTGAGGCCTGATTGATGATGGCAGTCAAAGGACGGCATCACGTACCAACTGGTAGTGAGTGTATTTCTGAGAAGCAACCTTTTCTCCTTGAAAAATAATTTTGTATTTACCAGCCAACATGGACACTTGCTAAACAGTCCCAAAAAAAAACCCACAGCTTTTTGCCCAAGCATCCTCTATGCTTTCCTTCAAGGTCAGTTACCTGATCACTGTTTTATTTTGTTTTTTTTCTTCTCTTATTGCAGAGGAGGTTGATCGCCCAGTGTGATGTCTGTAAGTATTCTTTTTTTTTTAAATAGCTTTATTTAAACGTAGTTGACATGCAAAACAATGTACCCATTTAAAGTAGGTGATTCAGCGTTTGTAGATCTACTAACATTCTCACATCTCAGAATAGGGAACTGAGGCACAGAGGGTTCCTTTCACTCTCCCAGGTATGTGCAAATTCTAAGTAGGATTTGCATCCAGGCCATTCTTGGTGACTTGGATCTGCTGCTTTTCTATATTGTCTCATCTAAATAAAGGTATCTGCCTGCACAAACAGTCCGTTTTAAGTGCAGTGAACCTTGCAAAATCCCCCTAGAACCCAAATCTAATTCAGGTAGAGTTGAAAAGCAGACGGTAAAAACTGGGATCAAAAGTTTCATCTGGGAATAAGTTTCTACTAATTTCTCTGCTGTCCTCTGCCAGCAACATGTCTAGCACTGTCTTTATTATAATACATTTCCAAGAACCTATAAGAAGTCTGCTCTACCTTGCAGGTCTGCCTATCCGTCCCAAGGGCTGGACAACAAAACTCTGGAAATGGAGCAGAATTTGTTGTGCAGGAAATAAAGGTAGTGTGGAAATTAAATCATTCAGTTCACTTAAGCCAATAATTGCAGTTTATTCATTCAGTGCCCCATATTAGAGAAACTCAG
>NW_022294929.1:0-5049 GCF_002776525.5 Piliocolobus tephrosceles
TAATCAAACTAAAGAGCTTCTGCACAGCAAAAGAAACTACCATCAGAATGAACAGGCAACCCACAGAGTGGGAGAAAATTTTTGCAATCTACTCATCTGACAAAGGGCTAATATCCAGAACCTACAAAGAACTCAAACAAATTTACAAGAGAAAAACAACCCCATCAAAAAGTGGGCAAAGGATATGAACAGACATTTCTCAAAAGAAGACATTCATACAGCCAACAGACACATGAAAAAATGCTCATCATCACTGGCCATCAGAGAAATGCAAATCAAAACCACAATGAGATACCATTTCACACCAGCTAGAATGGCAATCATTCAAAAGTCAGGAAACAACAGGTGTTGGAGAGGATGTGGAGAAATAGGAACACTTTTACACTGTTGGTGGGACTGTAAACTAGTTCAACCATTATGGAAAACAGTATGGCGATTCCTCAAGGATCTAGAGCTAGAAGTACCATATGACCCAGCCATCCCATTACTGGGTATATACCCAAAGGATCATAAATCATGCTGCTATAAAGACACATGTGCACGTATGTTTATTGCGGCACTATTCACAATAGCAAAGACTTGGAATCAACCCAAATGTCCATCTGTGACAGACTGGATTAAGAAAATGTGGCACATATACACCATGGAATACTATGCAGCCATAACAAAGGATGAGTTTCTGTCCTTTGTAGCGACATGGATGCAGCTGGAAACCATCATTCTCAGCAAACTATCACAAGAACAGAAAACCAAACACTGCATGTTCTCACTCATAGATGCGAACTGAACAATGAGATCACTTGGACTCGGGAATGGGAACATCACACACCGGGGCCTATCATGGGCAGAGGGGGAGGGATTGCACTGGGAGTTATACCTGATGTAAATGACAAGTTGATGGGTGCAGCACACCAACATGGCATAAGTATACATATGTAACAAACCTGCACGTTATGCACATGTACCCTAGAACTTAAAGTATAATCATAATAAAATAAACGAATAAAAAATAAAGATGAAATATACAAATAGCATTTTTGATCTCTAATTAATTGAAGGGAGAAGTTAATTAGTGAAACAAAACCCCTGAGGAAAAAGTGTAAAGAAATACATCTCATATGCTAAAGTAAGAGGAAAGAGGCAAGGTTCACATAAATGCAGGAGAAGTTTACATGTTTGTTGACGAAGAAGAAGCAAAACAATAAAAATAAAAAATAAAATAAAATAAAATAAAAATGACAAAAGCACCTTACTCAAAATGATTTTAAGCCTTATAAAATAAAGATTACGTAAACTGACATAAACACAGTACTATAAGCATTACTGATATAAAGTAGATCCACTTTCATTATCGAATTAAAAGTTCTGAGAAGAATTGCAATTAAAAAAATATAGTTTTCTTTTTTTCAACTCTTTAAGGCATTTTAAAATTTATTTTTAAGTCATTAAATAAAATTGCATATATTTAATGTATATGACATGTTTTGAAATATTAAGCTAATTAACAAACACATTACCTTACTTATTTTTTTATGGTGAGGACACTTAAGTCTACTCTCTTAGGAATTTTTAAGAATACAATATATTTTTATTAACTATAACCACCATTATGTACAATGGATCTCTTAAACTTATTCTTCCTAACTAACTGAAATTTTGTATCCCTTGACCAACACCTTCAAGTGTATTTGATCTCAGAACACTCCATTCTCTTTTCCTAATGTAACTTATATGTTTTCTTGGAATTCTTATTGCATAGAATTTACTTGGAGGAGAAAGGCTGATTTTGAATTTTAAACAAAAACAAACAAATAAAAGCACAAGAAAGGTGAAATGAATTCAGCAAGATTATGGTGGTTAATAATAAGTACAAATTCTAAATTACAACCCACATATCCTAGTACTAGAGGATGTTAAAATTTGATTCATAAAAAATGAATCATAAATAGTTGTTGTAAGGGTTAAATAAGCATTCTTATTAAATAAGCCAATGTTTCATAAATGCTATTTCATATCATTATTCGAGAGAATGTTTTTTTGTCTGGTTTCAGTGTTTCTGTCTTTTCTTTGGTCTTACAATTGATTAGTTAATTTTTCACGGTTGTTTAGGAGATGATATAAACAAACAAATGTATGTAGTAAAGGTATAAATATTAAATGAGATCTGACAAACACATACATCTGTGAGTGTAACTCACATGTCTATCAGAATATAGAGCATGTTGTATTCACTCATACTACTTCCCAGTAAATTCCACCAACCCCAGAGAAGCAACAACTTTATCTGACTTGTTTTCTTTGCAATAGTTTGATTTCATCTCTTCTAGAACTTCATATAAATGGAATCATACAATATGTATGCATTTATGCTCCATTTCTTTCACTGCAATAATGTGCAATGAATCCATATTGTTGCCAATATCAGTACTTTATTCCATTTTATTACTGAGTAATAGTTCATTGAATAAATATGTCATTATTTAGTTGTCCATTCTTGTATGGGTAGGTTTTTGGATATTCTCTGTGTATTAGTTTAGGTTCTCCAGAGAAACAGAACCAACAGAATACAAAGAGATTTACTATAAATAATTATCTCATGCAGTTATGGAAGCTGAGAAGTTCCACGATCTTCAGGCAGCCAGCTGGAGACCCAGGAGAATAACTGCTATGGTCTGAATGCTTGTGTCTCCCCAAAATTCATATATTCAAATTATTTCATTCTCCACTGAATAACTTTTTACCTTTGTCACTTTTCAGTTCAACTATGTACATGTGGATCAACTTCGGTTGATCCTGTTTTGTTCCATTGATCTATTTGCCATCATTATATCAACAACATACTGTCATCTTGATTACTGTCACTTCATAGTAATTTTAAAATCAGGTAATGTAAATCTGACATTATTCTTTGTCAAGTTTGATGGTTTAGCTGTTTGTACATTTCCAGGTAAATGTAAGAGTTAGCTTCTTAGTTTTATTTTAAAATACTACTTTGATCATATCTAAATTGCATTTAATCTATAGATCATTTTAAGGAGAATGTATATACCTTATACTGAGTATTATCTTTCATCCATAATCGTTAAATACTTCTTCCCTTATTTAGGCTACTTTTCATTCCCTTCACCTATATTATGTCACTTTCAGCATGGAAGTATTGCTTACTTTTTGTTACATTTATTACTAAGTACTCTGTGGTGTTGATATTATAGTAGATGGACTTTGAAAAAATTTTTCTTTTCCAATTGTTTCCTGTAATCATATGGAAATGATATTGCTTTTTGTATATTGACCTTCAATTTTGCTAAATCGATGTATTCAAGTATGTTTTTTCTGAGGGGGTACAATTATGTTATTTATAAATATTTTCTGTTTTATCTCCTTCTTTCCAATCTGTTCTTCACTCCCATCAGTTCAATGATGGGTAAGGTTTCCACCACAACACAATAAAGTTTTGTGGTGGACATTCTTATTTCTGATCTCCAGGATTAAGTAAGTAATGAAAGTAAAGGATAATGGTAGCTACAGTTTCCATATGTCCTTTACACAATTTAGGATGTTCTCTTCTATTACAATTTTACTGAAAAATTTTATTATTAATGAGTGATAAATTTTATAATATGCCTTTTCTGCAGCTCTTGGTATGGTGCCATATGTTATTCATATTTTATTTTGTTAATATGAGTTATAGTGATTGATTTTTAAATGTAAAACCAACTTTTCATTTCTAGGATAAACAGATCAGTTAGTCAAATCTGTTTTATCATTTTAAAATATTGATAAATTTAATTTGGTAATTTGTTGATGCTTATTGGATCTCTGCTCATAAGAGATATTACACTGAGGTTTTTTCTTTTACTGCAATGTCTTGGTCAGATTTTTCCATCACGTTCATTCAGACCTCATAAAGTAGGCAAGGAGTGTTCTCTGCATCACTTTTCCAAATAAGGTTGGATAAAACTGGTAATATTTTATCTTTAAATCTTGATATAATTCACCAGTGAACATTGTGAAATTGGCTTTGTGAATTGTTTTTGATAATGAATTAATTCCTCTATGAGATGTAGGGCTATTCATTTTTTTCTATTCCATCCAGTTTCAATTTGGCAAGTTATATTTCTCAAAGAATTTATCCATTTAATATAAATTGTTCAGTATAGTTGTAACAAGTTTTTTATAATATATTCTTATCATTTTAAGCTTTATAATTTCTTTAATGATATTCCCTCCTCTGATATGGCAAATAATTTGTGTTTATTCTCTTTTTGTCTGCATGAATCTTTCTAGGACTTTGTTAATTTTATTAATTTTTGCAGAGATGGAGATTTGGAGTTTTATATTTTATTTATTTATTTATTTATTTATTTATTTATTTATTTAAGATGGAGTCTTGCTTTGTCATCCAGGCTGGAGTGCAGTGGCTCTATCTCCGCTCACTGCAAGCTCTGCCTCCCTGGTTCATGCCATTCTCCTGCCTCAGCCTCCCCAGCAGCTGGGACTACAGGCCCCCGTCGCCACGCCTGGCTAATTTTTTTGTATTTTTAGTAGAGACGGGGTTTCGCCGTGTTAGCCAGGATGGTCTCTATGTCCTGACCTTGTGATCTGCCCGCCTCAGCCTCCCAAAGTGCTGGGATTACAGGCGTGAGCCACTGCGTCTGGCCTTTATTTTTTTAATTTTAGACTTTGGGGTACATGAGCTTGTTTGCTATCAGGGCATTACACGCATAATGGTGAGAGTTGAGCCTCTGGTGTATCCATCACTCAAATATTAGATATTGTACCCAGTAGGTATTCTGGTTTTAAAATTGTTCTCTAGTGTTTGTTTTTTTATTTCATTGGTTGCTGCTTCTTCTAATTTTGTTTTTCTGCTTATTTTGGATTCAATTTACTGGGTATTTTTTAGATTCTTAAGGTAGACATTTAGATCACTGATTTTAAAACCTTTTTCTTTTCTAATATAATAACTAAAAATGGCAAATATCCCTATAATTGCTGCTATACATGCATCTCACAAATTTTGATATATTAGTTAGTTATTATCCATTAAAA
>NW_022294930.1:0-6420 GCF_002776525.5 Piliocolobus tephrosceles
CTGTCTCTCTGACCACAGTGCAATCAAACTAGAACTCAGGACTAAGAAACTCAATCAAAACCGCTCAACTACATGGAAACTGAACAACCTGCTCCTGAATGACTACTGGGTACATAACGAAATGAAAGCAGAAATAAAGATGTTCTTTGAATCCAATGAGAACAAAGATACAACATACCAGAATCTCTGGGACACATTTAAAGCAGTGTGTAGAGGGAAATTTATAGCACTAAGTGCCCACAAGAGAAAGCAGGAAAGATCTAAAATTGACACTCTGAAATCACTATTTCTGTGGAATCTGAGAAAGGACATTTGGAAACGCTCTTTAGAATATCCTGAAGAAGAAATAATCTCAGAGAGAAACCAGAAGGAAGCTTTCTGTGAAACTGCTCTGTGTCATGTGAATTCCAGTCACTCAGTTAAGCTTCTGTTTTCACTGAGCAGTATCATAATGCTGTTTTTTTTTTTTTATTCTGCGAAGGGACATTCAAGAGTGCTTTAAGGCTTATGGTGAGAAAGGAAACATCTTCAGATAGAACCTGGAGAGAAGCTTTCTGAGGAGCTGCTTTGTGACATGTGCATTCCACTCACAGAAATATACCTTCATTCTCCTAGAGGATTCTGGAATCCCTTTTGGGGAAACAGCTACCAAGAGACATTTGGGAATATAGGGACAGCACTGGTGAAAAAGTAAATACCCTCAGACAAAAACTGAAAGGAAGATTTCTGTGAAACTGCTTTGCATTAGATATATTTATTCATCTCGCATAGTTAAAACCTTTCTTACATTACACAATTGGAAACTCCATCATGCACAGATCTGTGAAGGGACATTCGGGAGCAAATTCTGGCCTACGGTGAAATAGGAGATATCTTCAAATAAAAACTGGATAGAAGAATTCTGAGAAACTACTTTGTCATGTATGCATTTCACTCTGGGAGTTATACCTCTTTTCTCAGAAGGCAGTGTTTGAACACTGTTCCAGTGAAACCGAAAAAGTGATACTTCGGATTGCCTTAAGAACTATGGCAAAATAGTGAAATATACTGAAACAAAATCGAGGAGGAAGCGTTACAACGATCTGATCTCTAATATGTGCATTAACTTCACAGAGTTAATGCTTACTTAATGTTTCCAAGTTTCAAAACTGTTTCTTTGAAGAATTTCTGAAGGGATATTTAGTGATGCCCGGAGGCTTGTGGCGAGCAAGGAAACGTCTTCCAATGAATCCTGCAGAGAAACTTTCCCAGCAACTGCTTTGCATTGTGTTTATTCATCTCATAGAGTGAAACCATTCTTTGGATTGAGCTGCTTGAAATCACTGTTTTTGTGGCATGTGAGGCAGGACATTTGGGAACGATCCTTAGAATATGGAGAATGAAAAATCCTCAGGTAAAATCCAGAAGGAAGCTTTCTGTGAATCTGCGTCTTGTCGTCTTAATTCCTCTCACTCATTTAAGCCTCTCTTTTCTATTGAGCAGTTTTCTAACCTTGTGTATGTTTAGCGTGTGTTAGGATATTCAGGAGCACTTCGAGGCTTATGGTGAAAAAGGAAATATGTTCAGACAGAAAGTGTAGAGAAGCTTTCTGAGGAACTGCTTTTTGACGTGTGCAATCCACTCACAGTGTTATACCTCTCTTCTCATATAGCGTCGGGGAATCCTTTCATAGAAAGAGTTACCAAGTGATATTCAGGAGCACGTCGATGCCGATGGTGAAAAGAGAAATAGCCTCAGACAAAACCTGGAAAGAAACTTTCTAGGAAACTACTCTGTGATACGTGTAACAATATCACATAGATAAAGCACTCTTTAGTTTAAGCAGCTTGGAAACTGTCATGGACGGATCCACCAAGTGACATTCGGGAGCAGATTCACAACTATGGTGAAAAAGGAAATATCTTCAGATAAAACCTGGAAAGAAGCTTTCTGTGAATCTGCTTTTTGCTATGTTTATTCATCTCTCATAGATGAAGCTTTCTTTACATTACGCAGTCTGGAAACTCCCTCGTCCATGGATCTGCGAAGAGATATTTGGGATCACATTCGGGCTTATGTTGAAAAACTAAATATAGTCAGATAAAATCTGGAGAGAAGCTTTCTGAGAAAATGCTTGGTGATGTGTGCATTACACACAGGGGGTTATAAGTTTCTTCTTATAAGGCACAGTTTGAACACAGTTCCTGCAAAACCAAAAGAGTGATATTCGGAGCACATTGAAGACTATGGCAAAAAGTGAATTGTCGTCCAATAAAAAACAGAAAGAAGCCCTCGAAGAAACTGCTGTCCAAAAAGTCCATTCTTTTCACAATGTTAAACTTTACTCTACATTTCCCAGTTTGAAAGTCGGTCTTTGAGGTTTCTGCGAAGGGATACTAAGTGGCACATGGAGGCCTCTGTTGAGCAAGGAAATGCCTTCCATCGAAAATTGGAGAGAAGCTTTCTGCATAACTCTTTCGTGATGTTTGCATTCATCTCATAGAGTGAAATCATTCTTTAGATTGAGCAGTTTGAAATCACTGTTTCTGTGGATTCTGAGAAAGGACATTTGGAAACGCTCTTTAGAATATCCTGAAAAAGAAATAACCTCAGAGAGAAACCAGAAGGAAGCTTTCTGTGAAACTACTCTGTGTCACGGGAATTCTGTTCACACAGTTAAGCTTCTCTTTTCCCTGAGCAATATCATAACACTGTTTTTGTTTATTCTGTGAAGTGATATTCAGGAGTGCTTTGAGGCTTATGGTGAGAAAGGAAACATCTTCTGATAGAAACTGGAGAGAAGCTTTCAGAGGATCTGCTTTGTGACGTGTGCATTCCACTCACAGAAATATACATTTCTTCTCCTAGAAGATTCTGGCATCCCTTTTGGAGAAAGAGCTACGAAGAAACATTCGGCATTATATGAAGGGCTATGGTGAAAAAGGAAATATTCTCAGACAAACACTGGAAAGAAGATTTCTGTAAAGCTGCTATGTGTTAGATGCATTTATTCATCTCGCATAGTTAAAAATTTTCTTATATTATGCAGTTTGGAGACTCCATCATGCACGGATCCGCAAAAGGACATTCATTCGGGAACACATTCAGGCCTATGATAAAAGAGCAGATATCTTCAGATAAAAACTGGATAGAAGCTTTGTGAGAAACTACTTTGTGATGTATGCATTCCACTCAGGAGTTATAAGCACTTGAACACTGTTCCTGTGAAACTGAAAAAGTGATATTTTGGAGCACATTGAGGATTCTGGCGAATAGTGAAACATTTTGAAATAAAATCAAGGAAGAAGTGTTCCAAGAACCTGCTCTCTGATATATGTATTCACTTAACAGATTAATGCTTACTCTATGTTGCCCAGTTGGAACTTCTGTCTTTGAAGAATTTGTGAAGGGATATTTAGTGACACCAAGGAAACGTCTTCCGATGGAACTTGCAGAGAAACTTTCTGAGCAACTGCTTTGTGATGTTTGTATTCATCTCATAGAGTTAAAGAATTCTTTGAATTGAGTAGCTTGAAATCACTGTTTTTGTGGAATCTGAGGAACGACATTTGGGAACAATCCTTAGAATTAGGAGAAAGAAATATCCTCAGGCAAAATCGAGAAGGAAGCTTTCTGTGAAACTGCTCTGTGTCGTCTTAATTCCTCATGTGCAGTTAAGCCTCACTTTACATTCAGCAGTTTTCATTTTTTTAAATTTATTTATTTATTAATTATAATTATAATTATTATTTTTTATTATACTTTAAGTTCTAGGGTACATGTGCATAACTTGCAAGTTTGTTATATATGTATATTTGTGCCTTGTTGGTGTGCTGCACCCATCAACTCATCAGCACCCATCACTTCATCATTTATGTCATATATAACTCCCCAATGCAATCCCTTCCCCCTCCCCCCTCCCCAAGATAGGCCCCAGTGTGTGATGTTCCCCTTCCGGAGTCCAAGTGATCTCATTGTTCAGTTCCCACCTATGAGTGAGAAGATGCGGTGTTTGGTTTTCTCTTCTTGTAATGGTTTGCTAAGAATGATGGTTTCCAGTTGCATCCATGTCCCTAAAAAGGACGCAAACTCAACCTTTTTTATGGCTACATAGTATTCCATGGTGTATATGTGCCACATTTTCTTAATCCAGTCTGTCACAGATGGACATTTGGGTTGATTCCAAGTCTTTGCTACTGTGAATAGTGTCGCAATAAACATACATGTGCATGTGTCTTTGTAGTAGAATAATTTATAATCCATTGAGTATATACCCAGTAGTGGGATGGCTGGGTCATATGGTACATCTAATTCTAGATCCTTGAGGAATCGCCATACTGTTTTCCATAATGGTTGAACTAGTTTACAATGCCACCAACAGTGTAAAAGTGTTCCTATTTCTCCACATCCTCTCCAACACCTGTTGTTTCCTGATATTTTAATGATTGCCATTCTAATTGGTGTGAGATGCTATCATATTTTGGTTTTGATTTGCATTTCTCTGATGGCGAGTGATGATGAGCATTTTTTCATGTGTCTGTTGGCTGTATGAACGTGTTCCTTTGAGAAAAGTCTGTTCATATCCTTTCCCCACTTTTGGATGGGGTTGTTTGTTTTTTTCTTGTATATTTGTTTGAGTTCTTTGTAGATTCTGGAAATTAGCCCTTTGTCAGATGAGTAGATTGCAAAAATTTTCTCCCATTCTGTAGGTTGCCTGTTCACTCTGATGGTAGTTTCTTTTGCTGTGCAGAAGCTCTTTAGTTTAGTTAGATCCCATTTGTCAATTTTGGCTTTTGCTGCCATTGCTTTTGGTGTTTTAGACATGAAGTCCATACCCATGCCTATGTCCTGAATGGTACTACCTAGATTTTCTTCTAGGGTTTTTATGGTATTAGGTCTAACATTTAAGTCTCTAATCCATCTTGAATTAATCTTCGTATAAGGAGTAAGGAAAGGATCCAGCTTCAGCTTTCTACTTAAGGCTAGCCAATTTTCCCAGCATCATTTATTAAATGGAAAATCCTTTCCCCATTTCTTGTTTCTCTCAGGTTTGTCAAATTTCAGATGGCTGTAGATGTGTGGTATTATTTCTGAGGACTCTGTTCTGTTCCATTGATCTATATCTCTGTTTTGGTACCAGTACCATGCTGTTTTGGTTACTGTAGCCTTGTAGTATAGTTTGAAGGCAGGTAGCGTGATGCCTCCAGCTTTCTCCTTTTGATTTAGGATTGTCTTGGCAATGCGGGCTCTTTTTTGGTTCCATATGAACTTTAAAGCAGTTTTTTCCAATTCGGTGAAGAAACTCATTGGTAGCTTGATGGGGATGGCATTGAATCTATAAATTACCTTGGGCAGTATGGCCATTTTCACGATATTGATTCTTCCTATCCATGAGCATAGTATGTTCTTCCATTTGTTTGTGTCCTCTTTTATTTCACTGAGCAGTGGTTGGTAATTCTCCTTGAAGAGGTCCTTTACATCCCTTGTAAGTTGGATTCCTAGGTAGTTTATTCTCTTTCAAGCAATTGTGAATGGAAGTTCCTTCCTGATTTGGCTCTCCGCTTGTCTGTTACTGGTGTATAAGAATGCTTGTGATTTTTGCACATTAATTTTGTATCCTGAGACTTTGCTGAAGTTGCTTATCAGCTTAAGGAGATTTTGGACTGAGACGATGAGGTTTTCTAAATATACAATCATGTCATCTGCAAACAGGGGCAATTTGACTTCTTTTCCTAACTGATTACCCTTTATTTCTATCTCTTGCCTGATTGCCCTAGGCAGAACTTCCAACACTATGTTGAATAGGAGTGGTGAGAGAGGGCATCCCTGTCTTGTGCCAGTTTTCAAAGGGAATTTTTCCAGTTTTTGCCCATTCAGTATGATATTAGCTGTGGGTTTGTCATAAATAGCTCTTATTATTTTGAGGTACGTTCCATCAATACCGAATTTATTCAGCGTTTTTAGCATGAAGGGCTGTTGAATTTTGTCAAAAGCTTTTTCTGCATCTATTGAGATAATCATGTGGTTCTTGTCTTTGGTTGTGTTTATATGCTGGATTACATTTATTGATTTGTGAATGTTGAACCAGCCTTGCATCCCAGGGATGAAGCCCACTTGATTATGGTGGATAAGCTTTTTGATGTGCTGCTGAATCCGGTTTGCCAGTATTTTATTGAGGATTTTTGCATCGATGTTCATCAGGGAGATTGGTCTAAAATTCTCTTTTTTTGTTGTGTCTCTGCCAGGCTTTGGTATCAGGATGATGTTGGCCTCATAAAATGAGTTGGGGAGGATTCCCTCTTTTTCTATTGATTGGAATAGTTTCAGTAGGAATAGTACAAGCTCCTCCTTGTACCTCTGGTAGAATTCAGCTGTGAATCCATCTGGTCCTGGACTTTTTTTGGTGGGTAAGCTATTAATTATTGCCTCAATTTCAGAGCC
>NW_022294931.1:0-2206 GCF_002776525.5 Piliocolobus tephrosceles
GCAGATGTGGCAGATGTTGCAGATGTGGCAGATGTTGCAGATGTGGCAGATGTTGCAGATGTGGCAGATGTTGCTGATGTGGCAGATGTTGCTGATGTTGCTGATGTGGCAGATGTTGCTGATGTTGCTGATGTTGCTGATGTTGCAGATGTTGCAAATGTTGCAGATGTTGCAGATGTTGCAGATGTTGCAGATGTTGCAGATGTTGCAAATGTTGCAGATGTTGCAGATGTTACTGTAGATAGACATAATAAGCGTCCATTTAGTATGAATCTTGATAACGGTAAGCCTAACTGTAACACCAACAGTAGTAGTAGTAGTAGTAATAGCACCATATATTATAGTAATAGCATTAGTAAAGACGAAAAATATTATGGTATCGGTACCATAGTAGAAAAAGAAAAAAATTTAGGTAATACAAATGGAGATGATAACAAAAAAAGTGAAATAAAAAAAAAAAAATTAAGCGATTACATATTTATAAAATTAAAGAAAAATAAAAAAAGGTTAAACAAATTGAAAAAGTTCAAAAAGTTTAAAAAGTTAAAAAATTTAAAAAAAATTTATCCAAAATTTTTAAAGAGTAAATCTTATGAAGAGTTTAATGAAAAAATGCGAAATTATTTGATTCCTTATAACAACAATATGATAGTTAATAGTCCAATAAACGGTAGTTTGAACAAGATGGTGTTAGGGATAGTAGAAAAGGAACGAGATGGTGTTAATTCGGTTTGGGGAAGAAGTAGGAAGGTATCAGTATATGGGCGTAATAGTATGCTCAGCGATATATCAAATGACATATCGGTCAATAAAATCCTTACAAGTACACTTCCAAAACATTACAGAAATGGTAAAAACAAAAGAGACGCAGGTGGTAATAAGCTTTTCGTGTGTGATGAAGACGGACAAGAATCGATAAAGAAAAAGGAAAAGGAAGAAGACGAATATAAAGACGAATTTAAACTTATTACAAACGTATTAGTATTAATAAAAAACATAAAAATAAATTTATTTGAAGACCAGGCTGATTGTGTTATATGCTTAGAACTTAATAAATTTTTCATAAAAAAAGAATACATAAAAAATATATTATATTATAATGTTGATATAAAAATAAATGACGTTTTATGTTATTGTATTTATAAATATCTAAATGCGTATGCTATTCTTTATATTAACAATAATAAAAATTTAAAAACAAGTCATTTAAGAATGTTTATGCGTGAAATAGAAGCCAAGAGTGGTAGTTTTATAAATAACAAAAGAAAGGTTGATGAGAAAAATGACACCGCAGCATACGTCGATTCAACCAATTCTTTATGGCCGAATAATTCACCCTCGTTAGTGTACAATAGGTATGGTCATAAAATAAGGAAAATGCATATGGATGAAAAGCATGGGATAAATCGCAAGAGAATACAACATTTGAACAAACGTATGACCAACGGTATGACCAACGGTATGGCCAACGGTATTGCCAACGGTATGGCCAACGGTATGACCCACTGCACAACCGACTGTATGCCCAACCGTATGCCCAACCGTATGTCAAAACGTATGTCCAAAAGTATGTCAAAACGTATGTCCAAAAGTATGTCCAAAAGTATGTCCAAAAGTATGTCAAAACGTATGCCCAAAAGCATGCCCAAACGTATGCCCCAAAGCATGCCCAAACGTACAAGCGGTCTCACCACCGACTACACCACAGACCATGCAGTTGATAACTCCGACTTTATTCTTTGTAACTACCAATATACACACAAAAGTGACACATTATTTTTGCGATACTTTTTGCTAAGCATCAAGCCGATAGTACTTAATGTCGACATCAACACGTTTACGATTTTATTTTATTTTTATAAAACATTTTTTAATTCCAATAAAAATGAAATGAAAAAAGAACAAGATGTAAACAGTTGTAGTAATTTATATTTTTTAAAAAAAAACAAAGAAACTATATTTAGTGAAAAAATAGATACTTTATTAATCAGTAAAAGAAGTTACGAAAAAAAAAAGTATAGCTATAACCGTGGGATAAGTAAAGCATATACCGATGTTGATGGCAATGCTGACGTGCTTAATACAAGGAATAATGTTAGTTCTTTTCATGAAGGAGGAGTAGTAACGTTGGAAAATGAAAATATATTATCCAAGATGACTAAGGACATAAACCGAAACTATAAAGTAGTAAAAAAAATTGAAAATG
>NW_022294932.1:0-11256 GCF_002776525.5 Piliocolobus tephrosceles
TTCTCGTGTGAACATTTAAAAAAGGCCCTTTAGTCGTGGGGGAGAAGTGGTTATCCCTTTCTACAGAGGGAGATTGAGGAACAGGCCCTGGTGGGTCTGGGCACAGGCAGTCACCCCAGCCTTGGTGCTTGCTTAGGTCTGTTCTCCGTTCACCATAGCCGCTTCCACTCTCATTGTCAGCTTAAAAATAAACTTTTTCCTCTTTCTAATCAGAACACTTAGTTTGTTAACCATCACGTTAAGGTATCGAGAATGATGGCTTTAAGGCCTCAGATATGAGACAAATAGTAAATGCAGCTGACCTTGAACAACATGGGTTTTGAGCTTCGAAGGATCACTTATGTTAATTTTTTTTCCAACCAAATCCTTACTGAAAAAACCTGGCTTTGTGGAGGGCAGGCGTTTCCTACATGCGGTTCCATAGGGTGGCCGCAGGGTCCTGTGGATACGTAGATTTGGGTCAACTCGGGGCGTGTCCTGGAATCCATGTCCCTGTGTATACAGAGGGACAACTGCAGCTTTTTAAAAGTTTGTGTCTTGCCTCCTAAAAAAGGCTCCAAGGTGGATGCAAAATTATTTCATTCTTTTGGTTTTCTTGGTGGGATATTGATGTTTATTCTTCAGTGTCTAAAATCCTGAGTGAACAGAGTTAGTGCTTCAGGAACAAAGCCAGTCTGGAAACACATATTGAGATATTCACCTTTTCTTCATGGTTTCACTAAAGGCCATGATCATATTTTATTCAGTTGAACAGTAAGAAACTGCCAATATTTGCTGTTTTTGGCCTACAAAATGGCAAGTTCATTCGATATTAAAAACAAAGGCTTCCTGAATGGTGAAAATAGGAAGCGGTAAGAACCTGAAGTTGTCTGTCATGGCCTCTGAGTCACAGGTAAATAAATCTGTGTGAGGGGAAGTTGGCTGTACAGTATTTCCTTATGTTTTGAGACTGTCAGAAAAAGGTGAGTTCCATTGCGTTGGGTCCCTTTGCCTCACCTTTGCTGCAGAGGGGACTTGCCATTAGACTCTTGTTCCCAGTGCCAAGGAGGCTGATGCCACACAGAAGACCTGCAGGTCGGTGGATGTGAAACAGGCATCGTACACGCTGTGCACCTTGGGACGCATCTGAGAAGTGCGTGCTTGCAGCACATCTGAGGTGAGGGCGTGTTCCATCTGCTCTCCCTTCTCTGGCTTTACAAGCCTTTGAAGTTGGTCCTGGAAAGTGAAATTAGTTAATGCTGATTAGCTCCAGGTCAAAGCCGGGGCGGAAGAGACCCACCCTTCACTAGGGGTGTGAAGCATTGGGCCTTCCCATCAGGCAGCAGGGACTCAAGAAAGCCCCCACATGCCCTCCAGTTCCCTTATGTTGAAACTTTTTGTACTCGGCCATGCCGGGTCATTTTGGGAGGTAAGTGGGGGGTTCACATGGGGCTGTGCAGTATTCTTAGGTGTCAGGTGCAAGAGTTGAATTTGTAGCAGCTGTGCAGATAGGAAAGCTGTCCTGACAGGGAGTGCTGTTTACACGGAGCCGATTTAACGTGAGGTCTGTGCTCTGCCTGGGTCCGTGTTTGACCGGTGTCTCCCAGCGTGCAACAGGACGTTGACGTGACTCGGCGCCATCGTCCCACTCTGTGTAGACGTCTGAGGATCTGTGCGCAGCTGCTCTGTTAGAATGAGTTGTGATAATGAACGGAGA
This sequence comes from Piliocolobus tephrosceles, assembly GCF_002776525.5. NCBI lineage: Eukaryota > Metazoa > Chordata > Mammalia > Primates > Cercopithecidae > Piliocolobus > Piliocolobus tephrosceles. The sequence goes on from NW_022294932.1 coordinate 1,697, forward strand.
AACAGTGAACAAACCCTGAATTTGTCAGCACTGGTTCCACGGACACTTCTGCCGTGGTTGGAGTCATTCATAATAAAGTGTGCTGGACTCCTATGCAGAGCTCTGAATTTCAGAGGCCCTTTAACTTGGCAGCTAACCAGCTGCTTCCTTCAGAAGACATTTGAGCCCCCTTTACCTGCCAGGGTCACCCTGGGAGTTTTAAGATGAGTGAGACAAGCCCTCCCTGTCTTGTGGATTTTATTGTCCAGAGGGGAGACAGATGTGGATGGTGAAGGAGGCCCTATCAGAGGTCAGTGCACATCAGTTTTTTTCTTCAGCACTTGCTGTGTTCAGGCGGTGCCCCAGACCATGTGCAGAGCATCTGGGGACCCTGCCCATGGCATCCCAGGCACAGCTAGCATCTGCGCCATCTTCATACTTGGCCTGAGTTTTGGGGAAGTACCGAGGATGGCTTCTGCTTTTGCTGGAGACAGTTGGAAGTCAGGGCAGCCCTCCATCAGGAGATGATCGCCAGCTGATTCCTCAAGGAAAGAGAGGTGGTCCCCACATGGGCAGAGCAGGGCAGCATGCACAGACCTGGGTGTGGGGTCTGCTGGGAGACAGCAAGGGTGAGGTGTGAAGGCAGTTGAAATTTACAGGATAAATTATCACTAAGGCGATGCTGGGAAAACATAAAATTGGGACTCTCTGGGGTAAACATGGACTTAGGGTGACCCTGGGCATGGGTGTTTTCAGGCTCTGAAGGCAGAGATTTAGGAAACTGGGGCAGAGCTGAGCCCCAGACGAGGATGAAGACCACCCTTGGGATGTTGAATGAGACAGGGGTGGAAACCCAGTGAATGTCCTGGGGTCAGTAGAGCAGGAAGGCAGCAGAGGAGATCAGTGTCTTCAAAAGCCCCATGGGGCCTGCCTCTCAAAGTGCTGGGATTACAGGCATGAGCCACCGCTCCCTGCCGATACTTTTAAAATTTCTAAGCTACTCTCTCTCATACCCACTCCCGTATTTTTTTTTTTAAACCAGGTTTATGGCTATATTTTTTCCAAGGGAACCAAACAGTTACCTGTTTGAAGTACAGATAACACCGTGTTTAAAAACCGAAAATGCCAATTTGCATAGAAGTTTCCAAATACCCAGTTGGTTTGAGCCTTGCATTGCAGTGTCACTACCTGCTCTTAAATTTCTACACGATATATAGATAGCGAGGCAGGGACGGCTCGTACATCTTCAGGTTTCGATTCTACTAACTTGGGCTATATTTTCATTTATTTTGGCACACCTGTGGGTGTGGCAAGCAATGCCAGGGTATTTATTTTGAAGCTTGTCCAATAACGGGAAGATTTTCACATTTTTATAATTTTCATAGTGATAGTTATAATTTACAAAGAATTTAAAGTTATGTAGTCATTATTTTGCTTTTTTCTAGATGTGCCCCGAAACAGGGTTGCTAATTATCATTCTACATCACAGGATTCAGAACAGTACCCTTTTGGAGCAGACGCCTGTAATCCAGGAATTCCGCCTAGTCAGTTCACTTTAAACGTGTTTAAAAGGTTTTCTTTATCCTAGTTGGCACCTGTGGCTATAGTTTGTTTTCACTGCTGAGGAATATTCCATGATGGAAACCGTAATTCATCTGTTTTTCATATCGGTGGGCATTTGGATTATTTTGGGAGGGTGTGTATGTCTATTCAGCCTTCATTTTTTCAGGATTTCTTGTAGAAGATAATGTAACAGTGTAACATCCTCTGTTAGGGAGCCAACACAAACCCTGATTACAGCCACACAGACTCTCACATAGACTCTCAGGCCTTGTTACCAACACACAGAACCATTTTCTTAAGTGGAAACACAGTAGCAGAACCTGAAGCTATGTGAACGGTTCCTCCGATCTTACACTTGGAATTCACTTTTTATTACTATGTCTGCTAATTAGGAAGCATATCAATTATACAGAAATCTGAAGATGTAAAATTACACGTTTATAACAGAAAAAAACTTATTTAATAGCCCAGAACACATGGCTATGTTTTTCCCTCATGCCCCACCACTGTTTTCTTTGCTTGAAATGGGAAATGACACTTGAATGTGGTTTTCTAGCGACTGTTAGACTGGCATAGTTCTTCAGAGACAGAGGATGTAAGGCACATGGAGAATTTCTGTTTGTGGAATGTGATTTCCCGGTCACCTCATTCAGGCTGCCACCGCCTTACCCTCTGGCCGCCTGCACCGTGGGATGTCTGAGGAGGTCCCTGTTTCATCCTCTGGAAATTCTGAAAAGGAAGGAGAGGAGGGCGTGCAGGGTGTGGTGCATTTGGGTTGGTCCTTCCAGCTTTTATTTGGAGTCTTGGCTACCTTGGTGGTTCCTGCCTTTATGTCCCTAGCTCGTGGCTTCGTCCTTGTGTCTAACTCACAGGCAGACAGATGGAAAGGGAAGTTGTATTCAGCCAACAGCTTGATCTTATTCTCAAGGCTTAAATTGACTGGGTATTTGGAGACTTCTGTGCAAACAGGCATTTTTGGTTTTTAAACATGGTGTCTTATTTGTACTTCAAATGGGTAACTAGTTCTCTTGGAAAAAATATAGGCATAAAGCTGGTTCTTTAACAAAAAAAAAAAAAAAATAACGGGAGTGGGTGTGAGAGAGTGGCTTAGAAATGACACCAGTAATGGTCTGGAGTGGTGGCTTACGCCTGTAATTCCAGCACTTTGAGAGGAGGAGGCAGGTGGATCCCCTGAGGTTAGGAATTCGAGACCATCCTGGTCAACATGGTGAAACCCCGTCTGTACTGAAAATATGAAAATTAGCCGGGCATGGTGGCAGCCACCTGTAATCCCAGCTACTTGGGAGGCTGAGGCAGGAGAATCACTTGTACCTGGGAGGCAGAGGTTGCAGTGAGCCGAGATCGCACCACTGCACTCCACCCTGGGCGACAGAGCAGAAACTCCATCTCAAAATAGAAAAAAGAAAAAAAAACCCGGTAATGGAAACCTGTTTGCATCATCTGTGATGGAGATGGCGGATTATTTCCTTTTTAGTGACAGGATGAATTGAATATGTTTGCAGTATTGATCTTGACAAGGGAAATGGTGAGAACCAAATGTGCCGCCCACCTTGGGCCTTGCCGTTGGCAGAACACCCTGGCGGGCAACAGACTGGAGACTCGGAGACCGAGGGGAGAATTCTCACGCCTTGACGCTGGTGCAGTCTGTGCTTCTGGACTCCTGCTGGAGGGAGCGACCCCTTTGCCTTGCAGGCTTTGGTGCAGTGGAGAACTTAGGACCTGCCCCTCCTGGCACACTTGTGGGTGTGGCGAGCAGTGCCAGGGCTGAGGCACAGGTGTTGAGCCCGGAACGTGGGACGGCAGAGGCTGCACACGCCGGCAGGCGTCTGCTCCAGCAGCCGGGGGTTTCCGCAAGGGGGCGGGGCTTTGGTTTTCCTCCTTGAATTTGGGTGGGGAGGGTGTCCTGGGGTGCTGTGTCTGCACTTGTGTTGCTCTGAGGTCAAGTTGTGGCCCCGAGTCCCTGTCCCTCTGCCAAAGTGAGGGTTTGCCCATTTTCAGGTCAGATTTCCCTTGGGTCCGGGTCTCTAGGAGTGGGGGTCATTCGAAGGGGGCGTGAGCACGGTGGACGCGCGTGGGCCTCTTCCTTTCCCCCAGCTCCTGGGCTGTGTGTGAAGAGCTGCCCAGCGGAATCACCCTCCTGCCTGGTGTTTCATTCACCAGAAATCGTTCTCACTGTGGACTCTTGAGTCAAATGTAATCCAGGAATGGAACGTGCTGTTGCTGGATGCCACAAACAGCATCAGGAGCCTAGTTGGGGATTATATGATCTTACCCGACACCTTAAAAGTAAAGACTAGAGTTGTCAGGCCTGTGAGCCCAAGCTAAGCCATCGCATCCCCTGTGACTTGCACATATATACGCCCAGATGGCCTGAAGTAACTGAAGAATCACAAAAGTGGAAATGCCCTGCCTGGACTTAACTGATAACATTCCACCAGAAATAAGTGAAAATGGCCGGTCCTTGCCTTAAGCGATGATTTTTTTTTCTTTGTGAAATTCCTTTTCCAGGCTCATCCTGGCTCAAAAAGCTCCCCCACTGAGCACCTTGTGACCCCCATTACTGCCCCCCAGAGAACAACCCCCCTTTGACTGTAATTTTTCTTTACCTATCCAAATCCTATAAAACGGCCCCACACTTACCTCCCTTTGCTGACTCTTTTTGGACTCAGCCCGCCTGCACCCAGGTGAAATAAACAGCCACGTTGCGCTCACAAAGCCTGTTTGGTGGTCTCTTCACATGGGCGTGCATGACAATAGTTAAGGGGATACTGAAGTCTTTGGCAGCTCCAAGAGCTTTTTCAGTTTGTGTCGGGCCATTTTAGGCAGAAGGAAATGCTTGCTTAGAGAATCTGACAGAAATGTTTGGTGCAGTGCCATTCACTCGTGGAATAAATGTGTAACTTTCCATGGTGGCCCTCTGGAAAGAGATGCACTCTGAGTGCACCCTGGCCTGCTCGCTACAAGAATCGGCCATGTCACCCCGTTTTCCGTGGGTCTGCAGGTGTGCGTGGTCCATTGCCCTGCACTGTGGGAAGATGATCTGGAATGTTGGCAACAGTTATCGGTGCGTGTTGATGTGTGCTGCTTTCTACAGGGGAGAACATTTCTGTTTAATAAACATCTCATCGCGATGATGACTGCAAGATATTTGAGTCTCATTCAATAGTGTTTCTGGGTTCCTTCTGTTTTTAATCTGCTTTCTAGCACTAGGCAAGTGAAGACATGGAAAGTAAAAACCCATCGAACTTGTAGAGACATGGTGTTGTGTAGGAGCAGACTGCAGCCTCTGGTTCTGTTTAAAGATTGTAGTAAACCTCTTATCTGGCATGGTCAGGGTGTAAATTATCTTGTTTAATTGAAATATGTATGAGTCAAAGCTGGCGCCTGCATTGTTGATGAAATACCAGATTTTAAGGGAACATGTCAATGTGCCGTAAGATACCAGCAAAGTTCCTCACTGAGGTTTGGCGCGGGTTCGGAGGCGCTGGGCCTTAGGTCACCAGGGTCGTCTCAGGGAGCAGATGCTCAGTGTGGGCATTAGTCACTTAGCCTTTCCAGAGCTGAGGAACAGCTCTCTCTGGTGATTTTTGGAACCTGTATTTAGAGTCGGTTTGTCCCACTTGACTCGAAGTTGCTGCCCAATTTCAGACTTTTGCCTCCACCGTGCGCTCGTTTTCTTGTCCCCTGATAACTGCCTCGGTTGCCCCGGCCTGACATTCGAGCCACATCTTTCATGGACACAGGCTCCGTGGTGGGGCAAAGGCCGTGACTCCGGCTTGCACAGTTCCGTGCCTCTCACCATGGTTTATCACATCACTCCTGGGATCTCCCGTTTAGAGGAAGAGTGTCCCATTCCTGCAGGCCCTGTGTGCTGTGGAAACCACCCCTACCTACGTTTCTCCAGTTTGAACTGTACCGTGAAGCTATTTCTGTTCTAGTCAACCGTCAGAATTTAAGGAAGAGTGATTTATGGAACTTATCACACGCTTCTCAGCAGTTCTTTATGAATTTCATTCTGTTGTGAAATTATTGCAGTTTTCATGGCTATGCTGGTCTCACCTTGAGGCCCTTGAAATTAATTGCCTTCCCCATTGTGTGTTAAGGTTGTGCCTGGGAGCTGTTGAGGCCTCACCTCTGCTTAGGGCAGTGGCTTTGCTCTCCTGACAACAGGAAGAATCTTATTTAGAGCATTTCTAACGTGGTTTTTGCTTCCAGACAGAATTACTTTTTTCAAAGAGACAGCCACTAAAGTCATCAATTATGCTCAGGACGGACACACGGGTCAGCTGACAGAGTGGAGTCCAGAACAGATCCAACTGCAAAAGCAGTTCAGTGGAATTTGAATCTTTTCAACAAATGGTGCTGGAATTATGGGACAGCCGTATGCAAAAGAGTGAAAACAGGGAGAAATTCCTGTATGAAAATTAAGGTGGACCATAGCCCTGAATGTAAAATACCATACAAAACCTGTAGAAGAAACGGAAATTGTCGAGACCTAGGGTGAGAGCTCTTAGCCATACCATGATCCATAATCAAGGAAGAAAACAAGTAGGTAAGACTCATCAAACTTAAACTTCTAATATAAAAGGCACCCCTAGGGAATTGAAGAGACGCATTTTCCATAGATGGGGAGAAGATGTCTATGAACCATGCAGCCGGCAAAGGACTTGTATCCAGAATGCAGGGGACTCCCACGGTTCATGACAGAGAACAAGCCACCTGACTTAAAAGCAAAAGAGACCTGAATAGATGCTTCGCTGAGAAGGACGGGAGGATGGCCCGAAAGCATCTGAAATGACCTTCAGCGTGACTAGTTGCACCGAGATGTGCACCGAAGCCGCAGTGAATTTGTTCACACCCCTGCTGGAGTGCCTGACTAAGGTCTTCCGACAGCCCCAGGTCCTGGTGAGGACAGGCAGTCGGGACTCCTGTGCGATGCTGAGGTTCAGCATGGTGCAGACAGCTTCGCGGTTTCTTACAAAACTGAACTCACACAAAAGTGGGGCCCGGTGACCCTAATCCTGGGTATTTACCCTAGAGAAACAGAAGCTGATGTTTAAGAAAAACTTTGCCCAGATGTTAATAGTGCTGTCTATAGTTGCCCAAAACAGGTTACAATGTGCCACAACCATACATGGAATAGTAAATACCCAGCAGCCCCGAGGCCTGGCTGTTGATCACAGGACACCCTGGGTGCACCTCCAAGCACGATGCCCAGGAAATGGTGATTTTGCGAGTGTTTTGCCGCAACACTCGCAAAAGACAGACCCGGGGGATGGGAGAACACAGAGAGGTTGGTTACTGGGAATGGGAGGGTATGCTTATGAGGCCCCGTGAGTGGGTTTGGGGCTGTTGGACTGTTCTGCTTGTGTGATGATGATTATGGGAATATTTGTGCCGAAATTCACAGAACTGAACACTGTCCACTTTACAGTAATTTTTAAAAAGTGGTAATATGCTCATTTTCGGTACTGTTTTTAATGGAAGATGGAGTTTGCAGATGATTTGTCAGGGCAAGCCTGTCTCTAGAGTTTGTAGATGATTCGTTAGGGGCCTGTCTCAGGGCCGTTGGGTTGGGTTGGGTTTGGATGGGTTGGGTTGGAAAAGCCTTCCCTGTTGCAGGCAGTAGTATGGGGCATGGAAAGGATATTGCCAAGGAACACATAGAATCCTTTGAGGAAACGTGTATTTCTAACTTGCTATAAGATAGAATTGGAATTTGTAGTAGTTTTGTTTTCTAGAGTCTTGGTAGAATAGGGAAGACAGTGTAATAAAAGCTAATTTTGAAATGAAGAATTTCAAAGATTTTCAACAACAATAGCTCTAGGAAGTCACCCTGGAAATGTTTTTAAAGATGTTCAGTAGCAATAGCTGTAGGAACAGTCACCCTGGAGTTGCTTCTTGAGCATTGGTTTCCTGGCTGTATCTTCCGACTTTCATTTTTAAGTTTTGCTGTGAGTTGGGGATGTGTGGGAATAGCCATCCCCAGGTGTTGGGGAGGATTTGCCCTGCAGGGGGGTGCATGTGCCCCGAGGCCTGAGGCGCTATTTCAACCTAGCTTGGAACATGGGGACTCTTGTCAGTGGCTGGAGTAAGAGTACCAGCCTGGCAGGCTGGGGGAGCCCCGGGGTGGTCTGGGCACTGTCCTCCCTGCCTGCAGGATGGCAGCTGGAGGAGCTCGAAGGCTGTCTGCCTCGTGGCTGTCAGCGCAGCAGCCCCTCCTGGCCCTGGAGCGATCTTTGGGTCCATGAGTCTCTGCGCCGGGACTTGCCTCCTGGGACCTCCGCCACTGTCCTGAGGGCCCTGGTGCCACTTTCCCGGTGAGACCCAAGCCTCAGGTAGCTGCGACCCCAGATTCGGTTGCTTTCCCTGCCGTCTCATTGCAGCACGAGTGCTCACCTCACTCAATGTAGAGCCTCAAGTTCCTTCAAGATCCCCAGAGATGGAATCTCCCAATTTAACAAGATAGTTGGTGACAAGATTTGAGCGGCACTGATTTAACTCAGCTTCCAGAGTTTAAGTTCCCAAGACACAGTCCTGCTCCTTCCCTGGCCTCATCCTGTGTGGCTGGTGTGGATGCGGGGTTTCCAGAGGGTGGGGCTGAGGCAGGTCAGCAGCAAGGGGGATGGCTCGTTATTGATCGCTCAATGCCTTGAGGATAACTAGGATTAATGACCTTTATAAGGCTGTAGGTTTGGGGTGTGTGTGTGTATATATATATATGTATATATTTAAACGAGGTGGACACGGTTATCACTGCAATTTTTCTGACATGAAACATGGAGAGCAGAGGGTTTAGGAAACTCCTGTAGCCACACTGTCAGCGGGACCCGGGTGGTCTGGCCTTAGACCCTGCACTGTTTGCCCCTCGCCACGCTGTCAGCAGACCGGGGTGGTCTGGCTTTAGAACTCACGCTGGTCGCCCCTCCCTGTCACGTTGTGGGGTTTTTCCTGCTTCTGGGCAGCATTTGATAGCTTGTGAAACAAGACCAAGACTTACTATGAGTGGATATGCCATTGTCTGAGATCTGATTCCCGGGTTTATAGAATTACTCTGGAATTATTAAAAACAGAAGCACTTGAGGCATTCATAATGCTATTTCCTGAACACAATTTATGTTCAGTTCTTCAGAAACATTTATTTGAGGAAGCATCTACAATTTTTGTTTTCTGCCATTCAGTGCTACAAAGAATTGTGCAACTCTCAAGTGAGTGGCGTTATTCCCCTCCCTCCACCATGCAAGCCAGATTAAAGGTACCTCTGGCTCCCCTCAATCTTCTCGTCTGCAGGGCGCCTGGCGTGGCAGTGTGCTGCCTTCCGTCTTCTTTCTGGGGAGAATGAGTCGTGTTTGTGTGTGCCACTCAGCTCAGCCTGGTGCAGTTGTGTGGGTGAGGAGCTTGGATGCTAGGTGACCCTCCCAGGCCTGCCTCCCACCTCCCTAGGCCTTGTTCTAAACTGACAGATAACCAGTGTGTTTTGGAAGAGGACAGCAGCAGGGCAGGAGAGAGTTTGTTCAGACTTGCTCCTTGCACTGATGTTTGAGCCTTCATCCAGCCTGGGCCCTTCTACAGAGCTGCCTTTGTGTGTTGCAAACCATTCCCTCCCAGTAACCGTGCTTTCAGAGGTTTGGAAATGTGACTTAACTCATCTTCAATTTAAAGGGTACTATTAAATTTTAGTGTTGAAACTGATGTATTTTATGGCCTTTTTTTCTCTTGATTTTTTTTCCCCATATGAGACGTGGCATCTTAAGGGAGACAGCCTGATGTTGGCCCCCTTTCCTAAGGATGGAAGTGAGTTCTGAAAGCCCTTCATGTAGGCAGCGAAATAATCAAGGAACCGTTATTATAGCTGTGCCTGCCCATGTAAAGTGAGCACGACTCATAAGCAGAAAAAGGTTCCGCCCGGGGGCAAGGTGAGCCCTAATGCGGCCTGTGGAACGGAAGTTTAAGCGCAGGTGGTTGAGTTAACCTCAAAGCCCAGCCTGCGCCCCCCT
>NW_022294934.1:0-1221 GCF_002776525.5 Piliocolobus tephrosceles
TTTTAGACACTGAAGAATAAACATCAATATCCCACCAAGAAAACCAACAGAATGAAATAATTTTGCATCCACATCCACCTTGGGGCCTTTTTAGGACAAGGCAGGACACAACCTTTTAAAAAGCTGCAGTTCTCCCTCTGTATACACAAGGACATGGATTCCAGAACACCCCCCGAGGTTACCCAAATCTACGTATCCACAGGACCCCTCGGCCACCCTATGGAACCGCATGTAGGAAACCTCGACCCTCCACAAAGCCAGGTTTTTTCAGTAAGGGTTTGGTTGGAAAAAAAATTAACATAAGTGATCCTTCGAAACTCAAAACCCATGTTATTCAGGGTCAGCTGCATTTACTACTTGTGTCATATCTGAGGCCTGAAAGCCAACATTCTTGATACCTTAACGTGACAGTTAACAAACTAACTGTTCTGATTAGAAAGAGGAAAAAGCTTATTTTTAAAAGCTGACAGAGCAGACACTGCTATGGTGAAAGGAGAACAGACCTAAGCAAGCACCAAGGCTGGGGTGACTGCCTGTGCTCAGACCCAAGGGCCTGTTCCTCTGTCCCCCTCTGCTGAAAGGGATAACTCCCCCTTCTCCCCAATGACTAAAGGGCCTTTTAAAAATATTCACAGGAGAAGTGCTATGAAAAGCTGAAATGTCACAGATAACATTTTTAAAAATAAACATTAACGTAAGCATTTAACAAGCCCATTATGATTTAAAAAAAAAAAAAACAGTATTAAGTTGCTGGGTGCAACGGCTCATGGCCGTAATCCCAGCACTTTGGGTGGCCGACGTGGGTGCATCACCTGAGGTCAAAAGTTTAAGACCAGCCTGGCCATCATGATGAAACCCCATCTCTAACGAAAATACAAAAATTAGCCAGGCATAGTGGCAGATGCCTGTAACCCCAGCTACTTGGGAGGCTGTGGGAGGAGAATCACTTGAACCCAGGAGGGAGAGGTTGCAATGAGCAGAGATCGTGCCATTGCACTTCAGCCTGGGCGTTCAGTGTGAAACGCCACCTCAAAAAGAAAAAAAGTGTAGAGTTCTCCTTCCAATGAAGCTATCATTCAGCTACCGAGGTATCCTATAGCTACTTATTCAGCCATGAGATACACCACAGGAGCCATAGGCAAACAGGACACAGATCCTCCCTGAAAGAAGGCTGCACCCCAACAGAAGGCAGGCGCACACTCCCAATGGAATCAGTGGAGG
>NW_022294935.1:0-3048 GCF_002776525.5 Piliocolobus tephrosceles
AGATATATTTACTAGCATATCTGTATTTATTGAGAGTGGCTGGGTTTGTTTTTTCTGCAGAAGAAAGGGATGCCCTGTTTTTCCATCAGTCTCTAATCTTAGGAAAATACTACCTTCTTCTCAAAGCCCAGTTACCAACATGCCGATGTATATAATACCTCTGAATTTCAAAAGACAATGGTGATATTTTCCCAACTCAAGTAAATCATATTGTCTATGACGTGCCTTTGTCATTTATTTAATCATATTCTGAATAAAATTTAATCCTCTTCGGAATTTTTATAGACATAATCTAAATTTTCTACCCAGTAGATTTTTTAAAGACACTATTGTTGGGGTCCGCGTGTTTCCTGAACAAAGGAATGAACACACAAGACAACACAAGACGAGACAAACGTGGCGGCCTCCCCGAACGACACGCTCTGCTTTATTTTATACAGTCCTTTGTGGAATGTTAGCAAGTCGCCAGACACATTGTTGTTTCTCTGATCTTTCCCTGACTTTCTGAATTTCCAAGATGTTTACATATAAACAAGCCCCCAGGGTCTGCTATTTGCAACTGAGGCCAGTCTTGTAGGCTCCTTTGTCCTCCCTGTTTGCAGAGGGGGAATGCCCAGCTTCCTTTGCAAGAGCGGGACTATAATGTTAATGGGGGAATGGCCTGCTCAATTGTAAAAGCAGATAGTCCTCTACACACTATTTTTAGAGGAATTTTAGGTTCACAGCTACATTGATAGAAAGGTATGACTATTTTTCTACATAATTCCTGAGCCCACAGAAGCATAGTTTACTCCATTATCAGCATCATTTACCAGAATGGTACATTAGTTACAATTGAAAAACCTACATTTTAGGCTGGCCACAGTGGCTCAAGCCTGTAATCCCAGCACTTTGGGAGGCCGAGACGGGCGGATCACGAGGTCAGGTGATCCAGACCATCCTGGCTAACATGGCGAAACCCCGTCTCTACTAAAAAATACAAAAAAACTAGCCGGGCGAGGTGGCGGGCGCCTGTAATCCCAGCTACTCGGGAGGCTGAAGCAGGAGAATCGTGTAAACCCGGGAGTCGGAGCTTGCAGTGAGCTGAGATCTGGCCACTGCACTCCAGCCTGGGCAACAGAGCGAGACTCCGTCTCAAAAAAAAAAAAAAAAAAAAGAAGAAGAAGAAAAACCTACATTTTCATATCATTATAATCCAAAGTCCATGTAATATGTTTTTTTCATTTGATTATTGTTCATTTATATATCTACTTTGGTGAGATTCCCATTAATATCTTTAGCCTGCTTTTAATTGGTTGTTTTCTTGTTGAATTCTAAGAGTTCTTTGTGTATTTTGGATAACAGTTCTTTAACAAATCTATATTTCATAAGTATTTTCTCTTAGTGTGTGGCTCATATTTTCATTCCCTCTGCAGTCTTTTTGCAGAGTAGACATTTTTATTTTTAATAAAGTCAAGCTTATGAATTTTTTTATTATACTTTAAGTTCTAGGATACATGTGCAGAAGATGCAGGTTTGTTACATAGGTATATATGTGCTATGGTGGTTTGATGCACCCATCAACTCATCATCTACATTGCGTATTTTTCGTAATGCTATCCCTCCCCTAGCCTCCCCACCCCATGACAGGGTCCAGTGTGTGATGTTCCCCTCCCTGTGTCCATGTGTTCTCATTGTTCAACTCCCACCTATAAGTGAGAACATTCAGTGTTTGGTTTTCTGTTCCTGTGTTTGCTGAGAATGATGGTTTCCAGCTTCATCCATGTCCCAGCAAAGGATAAGAACTCATCCTTTCTATGACTGCATAGTATTCCATGGCATATATGTGCCACATTTCTTCATGCAGTCAATCATTGATGGACATTTGGGTTGGTTCCATGTCTTTGCTATTGTGAACAGTGCTGCAATAAACGTACGTGTGCGTGTGTCTTTATAGTGAATGATTTATAATTTTTGGGTATATACCCAGTAATGGGATTGCTGAGTCTAATGGTATTTCTGGTTCTAGGTCCTTGAGGAATTGCCTCACTGTGTTCCACAATGGTTGAATTAATTTACACTACCACCAACAGTGTAAAGGCTTTGCTATTTCTCCACATCCCCTCCAGCATCTGTTGTTTCCTCACTTTTTAATGATCACCCTTCTAACTGTCATAAGATGCTGTCTCATTGTGGTTTTGATTTGCATTTCTCTAATGACCAGTGATGATGAGCTTTTTTCATAAATGTCTTCTTTTGAGAAGTGTCTGTTCATATTCTTTTCCCTCTTTTTGAATTTTTATTTTCTTATAAACTTGCTTAAGTTCTTATGGATTCTGGATATTAGGCCTTTGTCAGATGGATAGATTTCAAAAATTTTCTCCCATTCTGTAGATTGTCTGTTCACTCTGATGATAGTTTCTTTTGCTGTACAGAAGTTCTTTAGTTTAATTAGATCCCATTTGTCAATTTTGGTTTTTGTTGCCATTGCTTTTGGTGTTTCAGTCATTAAGTCTTTCTCCATGCCTCTCTCCTGAATGGTTTTGCCTAGGTTTTCTTCGAGAGTTTTTATGTTTTAGGTCTTACATTTAAGTCTTTAGTCCATCTTGAGTTAATTTTTGTTTAAGGTTTAAGGGAGGGGTCCAGTTTCAGTTTTATGCATTCGGCTAGCTAGTTTTCCCAACACCATTTATTAAATAGGCAGTCTTTCCCCATTGCTTGTTTTAGTCAGGTTTGTCAAAGATCAGATGGTTGTAGATATGTGGTGTTATTTCTGAGGCCTCTGTTGTGTTCCATTGGTTTATATATCTGCTTTGGTACCAGTACAATGCTATTTTGGTTACTGTAGCCTTGCCGTGTAGCTTGAAGTCAGGTAACGTGATATCTCCTGCTTTGTTCTTTTTGCTTTGGATTGTCATGGCTATACAGTCTCTTTTTTGTGTCCATTTGAAATTTACATTAGTTTTTTCTAATTCTGTGAAGAAAGTCAGTGGTAGCTTGATGGGGTAGCATTTTGGGCATTATGGCCATTTTCACGATATTGATTCTTCCTATCCATGAGCATGGAAT
>NW_022294936.1:0-1738 GCF_002776525.5 Piliocolobus tephrosceles
AGTACATGTCCCAAATTAAAGAAAAAGTGAAGCAACTCCATTTCTACTGTAGTGCCAACCCCATGACATCTCAGTTCTTCACAATGTTGGCTTTCAATTTGGAAATAATTTATTGAGGGTGAATTTTATGTCACTATGTTTGAAGAAAAACATACAAAGACACTCTTGCCCTGCAATGACTTCCTGCAAAACTCAGAAATACCCTCCTGTCTATGCCTCTCTTCCACAGAGGTCTCCCAGATGCCTTCCTTGTAAAAACAGCTGCATTTGTATGCTCAGATGTGTAATTTAAAAATCAGACTGCACTCTTCAGAAAATTCCCACGAATAGAGTTTAACTGGCAAATTTTTATCGATTTTAAGATCCTGGAGCCTGTGATCCAAGTACACATCAAGTGACGCCAAGAAATCAGGAGGAAAAACGATGAGTAGGCTGTATGTGATGTGCATGAACAGTTAAAGAGTGAAGCCTGCTCCAGAACATGAAAATCTCTACTAGAATCACATGGATCTTTGGTAATGAGGATATGTATAGTAATTACATCACAGTAAACACAAAGGTAATATCTTTAAAATGATGATGATGTAATTTTAAGATGATGATGAGGTTAGTAGATGTACTTCCTGTCCTTCCTTAAAAAGTTAGCCTGGTTTCAGATAAAGGGAGAATTCAAGTATCTAATTCCCACTAAAGGGAAACATACAGGAAAGCTAGAGCTCTTTATTAGTATAATATTTACTAATTCATTAAGTGTATCTATTAAGTGGAGCACTATTCTATGCATCAGAAGTATAGAAATGAGCAGATTTGTGCAACAGAGCTTCATACACAAATAGTAGTAGAAATAAGCAGACATAAAAAACAGACAAAAATAGAAATAAACAATTTGGTGCATATAAAGAACAATGTTTATGGTGAAAGGAATAAACTTGTATTAACTGTGTAACTGAGGAAGGAGAACTTGATAGTACTAGGATTTGAAGTAATGAATAAATGTGGAATAGCTTTAAGAAATAATGTTGTTCATTGACAAAGAATAAGCACAGTACAACTGGGTATTGGATTCTAGGTATATTTGGTTTTCCAGTTTCTGGTATCATCTTAGGAGAAGGCCAATGTCACTCATTTTGATTATTTTCATAGTTTCTTTTTGTTGTTCTGATTTTCCCCTCCCTAAAATATTTTAGTATGATCCCTTTATCCTTAGTACTTTCAAATTTTGCCAAAATTTGTCTTAACGTGGGTCTTTTTTCTTTTATTGTACTTGTTCTATTTTCTTTGGAACATTATTTTTTTTCAAGTTCAGGAATTTTGACTCTATTAATTCTGGAAAATATGGTTGCTTTCACTTTGTTCAATCTATTAATTTGATGTTGCAATCAAAATTACCTAATTTCCTTTTCTTTTCTCTCTTGGTTTATATCTTCTTGACTCTCTCTCTCTTCCATTTATTCACAAATATGATCCATATATATTCATTTTAAACCATTCTGTTGAATTTTTACGGTCTGCTGCCACATTTTCACTTTGAAAACTCTTGTCTTATGGATGTCTTTTTATAATGTCATTTTTCTGTTTCATGGTTTCAATACACTGTCTTATTTCTGTGAGGATGCTAATTTTTAAATAATCTTTTGATATCTGTACTGTTTCTATTTATTCCATGTTTTCTTGTTTTCTGTTTCTTGCTGTCTCTGTAGTCTGACTAAAAATCTAACAACCCTGGCAATATTGACTT
>NW_022294937.1:0-2296 GCF_002776525.5 Piliocolobus tephrosceles
CACATTAATTTTGTATCCTGAGACTTTGCTGAAGTTGCTTATCAGCCTAAGAAGATTTTGGGCTGAGACGATGGGGTTTTCTAAATATACAATCATATCATCTACAAACAGGGACAATTTGACTTCTTCTTTTCCTAACTGAATACCCTTGATTTCTTTCTCTTGCCTGATTGCCCTAGCCAGAACTTCCAACACTATGTAGAATAGGAGTGGTGAGAGAGGGCATCCCTGTCTTGTGCCAGTTTCCAAAGGGAATGCTTCCAGTTTTTGCCAATTCAGTATGATATTAGCTGTGGGTTTGTCATAAATAGCTCTTATTATTTTGAGGTATGTTCCATCAATACCGAATTTGTTGAGCGTTTTTAGCATGAAGGGCTGTTGAATTTTGTCAAAAGCCTTTTCTGCATCTATTGAGATAATCATGTGGTTCGTGTCTTTGGTTCTGTTTATATGCTGAATTACATTTATTGATTTGCGAATGTTGAACCAGCCTTGAATCCCAGGGATGAAGCCCACTTGATCATGGTGGATAAGCTGTTTGATGTCCTGCTGAATCCGGTTTGCCAGTATTTTATTGAGGATTTTTACATCGATGTTCATCAGGGAGATTGGTCTAAAATTCTCTTTTTTTTTTTTTCTATCTCTGCCAGGCTTTGGTATCAGGATGATGTTGGCCTCATAAAACGAGTTGGTGGGGGAGGAGCAAGATGGCCGAATAGGAACAGGTTCAGTCTCCATCTCCCAGCACGAGCGACACAGAAGACCGGTGATTTCTGCATTTTCAACTGAGGTACTGCGGTCATCTCACTCGGGAGTGCCGGACAATCCGTGCGGGTCAGCTGCTGCAGCCTGACCAGCGAGAGCTGAAGCAGGGTGAAGCATCGCCTCCCCTGGGAAGCGCGAGGGGGAAGGGAGTCCCTTTACCTAGGCAGGGGAACTGAGACACACAACACCTGGAAAATCCGGTAACTCCCACCCCAATACTGTGCTGTAACACCAGCACACCGGAGAATATATCCCACACTTGGCTGGGAGGGTCCCACGCCCACGGAGCCTCCCTCCTTGCTAACACAGCAGTCTGCGGCAATCTAACTGCAAGGCAGCAGCGAGGCTGTGGGAGGGGCGCCCGCCATCGCTGAGACTTAAGTAGGTAAATAAAGCCGCTGGGAAGCTCGAACTGGGTGGAGCTCACGGCAGCTCACAGAAACCTGTGTGTCACTGTAGACCCCGCCTCTGGGGACAGGGCTCAGCTAAAGGAGCAGAAGCCCCTGCAGAAATGAACGACTCTGTCTGACAGCTTTGAAGAGAGCAGTGGATCTCCCAACACGGAGGTTGAGATCTGAGAAGGGGCAGTCTGCCTGCTCAAGTGGGTCCCTGACCCCTGAGTAGCCTAACTGGGAGACATCCCCCACTAGGGGCAGTCTGACACCCCACACCTCACAGGGTGGAGTACACCCCTGAGAGGAAGCTTCCAAAGCAAGAATCAGACAGGTGCACTCACTGTTCACCATTATTCTATTTTCTGCAACCTCTGCTGCTGATACCCAGGCAAACAGGATCTGGAGTGGACCTCAAGCAATCTCCAACAGACTTATAGCTGAGGGTCCTGACTGTCAGAAGGAAAACTATCAAACAGGAAGGACACATATACGAAAACCCCATCAGTACGTCACCGTCACCAAAGACCAGAGACAGATAAAACCACAAAGATGGGGAAAAAGCAGGGCAGAAAAGCTGGAAATTCAAAAAATAAGAGCGCAACTCCTCCTGCAAAGGAGCACAGCCCATCGTCAGCAACGGATCAAAGCTGGTCAGAGAATGATATTGATGAGATGAGAGAAGAAGGCTTCAGTCCATCAAACCTCTCAGAGCTAAAGGAGGAATTACGTACCCAGTGCAAAGAAACTAAAAATCTTGAAAAAAGAGTGGAAGAATTGACAGCTGGACTAATTAATGCAGAGAAGGTCATAAACGAAATGACAGAGATGAAAACCATGACACGTGAAATACGTGACAAATGCACAAGCTTCAGTAACCGACTTGATCAACTGGAAGAAAGAGTATCAGCGATGGAGGGTCAAATGAATGAAATGAAGCGAGAAGAGAAACCAAAAGAAAAAAGAAGAATAAGAAATGAACAAAGCCAGCAAGAAGTATGGGATTATGTAAAAAGACCAAATCTACGTCTGATTGGGGTGCCTGAAAGTGAGGGGGAAAATGGAACCAAATTGGAAAACACTCTACAGGATATCATCCAGGAGAACTTCCTCAACCTAGCAGGGCAGGCCAACATTCA